>NC_045754.1:16434292-16435123 GCF_008692095.1 Etheostoma spectabile | reverse complement strand
CACACACACACACACACACACACACACACACACACACACACTTACATCAGAGCTGAAACAGAGTGTAGAGTGCCTGCTTTGATCTCTCCCTTCCTCCTATTCCTAATTACCCTAGTGACACACATACATGCAAACACACACAATGCACAGATGCCCTGCCATGTACTCACACACACACACACACAAAGAAATGAATACATCCTGGGAATCCATGAAATCTGAATCCATGAAAAAAATTAGATGTCAAATCTTTATGTTCATCTGCCAAAGCCTGAACAAATGTGGCTTGCAGGGTTCGTGATTACACATTTCTCATTTGATAATTACGCTGATTTTAAAACTACCTTCACTAACAATCCAGAAGATTATATATACAGTATACATAGATAGATGCATCTAGACATACACATTCATCCATGTTCTCAATAAATAGCTAAAAAGAACCGCATAGAGCATTTAGAAAATTGCCAGAGGTTCCATTGGCAGAAACACCTAGAAATTTGACATATTTGATTCAAATAGTACATGGTGGCTAAGTTTAATTGTCAGTGATCAATACTCTGAATACACAGTGGGAATCATCAGAGATGTCTTCACTCAGTTTGTTTAAAATTTACATTTTGTTGTGTAAAACTTAATTGACATAATATAACAAAATCAACTGGAGTGGATTTCCAAGCAGAAGAACATAATAGAAGAGCAGTTTTTTTTTTTTAAATGCGTCATTTCATAGAACGCTCCGGGTTTCTTGCAAAGCCAATCTACCACTCTGTAAACCACTGTCTAAACATGTGCCAGTTGGAGAGGTTCCCTCCACCGCGCAGCTTAGTT
>NC_045754.1:16434202-16434282 GCF_008692095.1 Etheostoma spectabile | reverse complement strand
GACAGTCACAGAGGACAGAGTAACGGGAGAAAAATTCCACAACAAATAGCAGTCGGTTATACGTCGGTCTCAAGGTTTAC
>NC_045754.1:16433309-16434192 GCF_008692095.1 Etheostoma spectabile | reverse complement strand
GTAAATGCAACATTTTGTCCCGTCTGTGTTGTTTTTTAGACAACAGCAGTGACCAGTGCTAGTCGGTGCTAGTTAGTTAGTTCTGTTAGCTCACAGGGCTGTAGGGCGCGAGTAGTATTTTTCCTCTAGGTCTCACCGGTGCACCTAATGTCCTTGCATCTGCTGCAATGTAGTTCATATGGATATGGTTTAATTTTGCGTTACATGACCCATTTCTTCTGGAAAGCCGTGCCTCTGTAATGGATGTAATGTATAATGTTCATACTGTTCATATTGTAATATAATAACATAATACTATTTATCCCAACATCCTTTGCACTATATCCCACATTTAAATCATTTTTATTGCACTCATTTCTCTATATTGTTACTCACTCAGTTTACTTTTAGCTTTTATCTGGCTCCTGGCAGCGGATTTTTCGTGCACTTTTCCACCAGTGTACCCCAGGTACACTCACTCAGTTCTGTCCCTGACAGAAGGAAAATATCAATGATATTTTTACTTTTAGCTTTATCTGGCCCTGGCAGCAGATTTTTCGTGCACTTTCAACAGTGCGTCACTCACCCGTGTCTGTTCGTTAAAGAAATGAGCATTCATTTAAAGAAAGGCAGCATCAAAAAGAAAAGTCTTCAGCCTTGATTTAAAGAACTGAGAGTAGCAGGGATTACAGGTTTCTGGGAGTTTATTCAGATATGAGGAGCATAGAAACTGAAAGCTGCTCACCCTGTTTAGTCTGACTGGGGGACAGAAAGTAGACCTGTCCCAGATGACCTGAGAGGTATGGGTGGTTCATAGTGTTGTAGCAGATCAGAAATGTATTTTGGACCTAAACCGTGACCTAAAAGTGATTTATAAACTAGCAAAAGTACTTTGAAATCAATT
>NC_045754.1:16425729-16433299 GCF_008692095.1 Etheostoma spectabile | reverse complement strand
CAGGAAGCCAGTGTAAAGACTTCAGAACTGGAGTGCTGTGAATTTAGCATAACATGGATGTGAAAGCAGTTATAAATAGCCTATTTGACAATAAAAGTTGTTTGGTTAAAATCAACTAATATTTCCATTTCCAGCATTAACCTATACCCAAATCATCTCAAAACTCTCCTGCACTAATATTGATTGGTTGAAATTATATAATGGCATCCAAGCATGGTCTACAAACGCATGCATACATACACAAAACCAGGTAGTGTATTTGATAGTCTGGAACTGTGACTATAACTGTGAGCGTTACATTGGTTTTAAGATGGATTTCCTTTATCATAGATGGGCCTTTTGATGGGTAATGTCTACACATTAAAAAAACAATGCTAAATTGGCCTCTGGACTTGATTTGTATGCCACAAACGACCATATAAAGCAGGTTGAAGGTTTGACAGTACTAAATAGTCAGACTGTGGGGGGGACAAAATGGAAAGAAGAAAAGACTCTCTCCAATGCTTGTAATTACTCTTCAGCTATTAGCTCATCTTGTTCAAGTACTACGAGTTTCTCACTAGCTCATCGTTGATAACAGGACCTGATTCGGGCCTTTCACCCTGCTGAGATAAATGCCTTGTTGACCTTTGGGTGCCGTCAACCGATCAATGAGGGGATGTTTTGCTCTGTTTTCCCTACTTTTGCTAGATGTGTGAAGAGCCTCACCCTACTTCATGAGGTCATTTAGGAGAGCTTGGAGTGGTGTGTTTTGTGTGTGTGTGTGTGTGTGTTATGTGTGTGTATGGTAGGGATTAGTTGTTTGTAGTAGAGATGTGGCATGAGTGAGTTGTTGAAAGGCAGACCCTACAGTACATGTTGTTCAGGTGAAATCAATAAGATCTATTCATTGAGTGACTCACTCCAGGCTTGTGTGCTTCATCTAATAATAAGGGGAGGTATCTGTTATTGTGTGTGTCAGCATGTGGGTATCTCCTTTTTAAGAGGCGAGTAAATGTGTTCCTGATCAGTTTACTCCTCCTCTGAGGGAATTTATATCTTCCAGTTTGACTTTTCACCCCTTGAGGTTGAGTCCTTTATTTAGCTGGAGTTTGAAATTAGGTTGTGGGGTCTTTTTATGGCCCCAGAACTATTTCATAGGAACTAGAAGGTTTCTTCAACCCATTGTTGTCTGCGTTTCGGCCAATTAGTCAGCTGATGTATCAGGCAACGTGTCGGGATGAGGGCTGTTGGTGGTCGCAGGGGCAAACACACTGCAGCCTGCAGTTCAGTATGCGCGCCCATTTCATCTAAAAAACAACAACATAGATTTTGTTTAACTGTGCTTCAGATCGTAACAAGTGAGAAACCTTCAGAAAATAAGCTTTTACTTCTCTCATTTAATGCACCTCTGCGCTTTATCTCTCTTGTTCACTAAGACACAGTCTGCATCAGTAGATATCTCTCTCTCTCTCTCTCTCTCTCTCTCTCTCTCTCTCTCTCTCTCTCTCTTTCAAGTTCAATTCAATTAGCTTTAGTAGCATGACTGTAACAAGGCTCTCTCTCTTTGTCTTTCCCAAATGATTCGGGAAGCTGACAGCTAAACCTAAATTTACTTTTATGTTATCAAACAGAGAAATGTTCTCCCGTTGTCCTGAAATTGTCATAAATCATGATTCTTGTTTCATAAATGAAGAGTTCTAAGTTGAAGCGCCGTGGTGTGTGTGTGTGTGTGTGTGTGTGTGTGTGTGTGTGTGTGTGTGTGTGTGTGTGTGTGTGTGTGTGTGTGTGTGTGTGTGTGGTGTGTGTGTGTGTGTGTGGGTGTGTGTGTTTGTGTGTTGTGGTTTGTGTGTGTGTGTTGGTGTTTGGTGTGTGTTGTGTGTTTGGTGTGTTGTGGGGTGTGTGTTGTGTGTGGTTGTGTGTGTGTGTGTGTGTAGTCAGCGACAGTCATTCCTACAAACCCACCTTAAAGGCTCTTTTAATTAGAATAGAAGGTACTACCCTTGGATCAGGGACTTTTAGAGGGGGGACACATAAAGGCCACATAACCTAATGATGGTTAAAACCCTGGTACCTGCGGTCGAAGCGGAACGAGTTCTTTAGAAGGTTCCTAGTTCAGGGGGATAAGTTCCTGTGCTTAAAACACGGCTACACTACAGGCATCACTTAGGCTATAATAAATCACGAGGCGTTGTTTTAAATGCCAGGGATTCATCATTCTGATTATTAAAAAGGTTTATACTGAATGATGGAACCTCAGAAATCTGTCCTACTCCACTGCCAAGTAGTACTACTAGTAGTACTACTAAGTAGTACAAATCAAATGACAATTCCACTTTTACAAATGTAGGTGTTGACTGCTTTTGTCAGTTTTAACCTTCCTGTTGTCTTTGGGTCAAATTGACCCATTTTCTAAAAGTTCTACATTAGAAATTTGTGTTTTTTTCAACCAAATTGCCCAAAACATTACGTGGATAGTTCCATGCCACGCTCTTTGACCAGTTCAACACTTTCATTGAATGTAGGGGTTCTATTCAATTTTCTAGCATTTGAAGAAAAAAAGGATACCAGAATGTTGAAACAAAGTGACAAAATCTTTGGAAAAAGCTTCAAAAACTTGAAAAAACAACAACAAAGTGACAAAAAGCCTAGACCCACAGAATCCCACAAAATCAAAAAGTTGCATAGTCGACAGGAAGACAACACATATCTAATTTATAATATAATTATAAATTAGATATCTTTGACTGTTGGACAGATAAAACGAGACAAAACATCACCTTTACTCTGGTAACATGACGGGCATTTTTTTTCTCTCTTTTAAACTGACTTGATTAAACAATTTATAAATTTGATAATAAAGACGAGAAAAGAAAGAATTAACAGTTATGTTTAAAGACCTATTTTGCATCACATATTTTTATGGGACACAGGTGCAAGTGTTAGTTTACTGCTGTATGTGTGTATGTATGTTTTTCTTTGGGTAAATGAGGCGTTTGAGGTGGAGTGTGAATGTCTGTCTCTGTTTCTCTGTGTGGGGTACATACTCCCACCGGGGGTGGCTGACAAGAGATGACTGTGGCTTACCACACACTGAGAGTGCTGCTCTTTTTTAATCTCCCTTCCTCTCTTTCTCTCTGTGTTTCTCTCCCTCCACTATCTTAATTTCTCTCAACCCTGACACGTAAAAGCCGTCTCTTCCATCTTAACCTCGGGGCTTATGCTTCAGCAGGTTTTTGGGGGTGTCGTGCTGTTTTGGGGCTCTTCTACAGACACAGAGGTTTAGTATCATAATGGCTTGCAAACAGCCGTCCAATTAGGCTGATTGTGATGCACCTCAAACTACTAGACGGATCCTGTGGTGTGGCACGGAGATTTAGCAAACACACTAAATACTTTGGCTCGAGAGGGATGTTTTTGCAGTTTTGTGACAAATGTCTTTCTGTAAATCCACGTTTAGTGAAGGGTAATTGAGGGGACTTCAGGAGCTAGTTGTCAGAAAAGGACAAAAGTCTTTCTGCTAAATTTAAGTTCCAACGTCAGTTTACTCTCTGTCATGAAAAGAGAATTAGAGGTGAGATTTATAAATTGTCCATGGTTTAAAAAATAAACATTTTACAGAATGGAATTAAATATGTCTAACTTAAAAGTGATGCACTGGCCTTTATGAAAAAGTAGCTAAAGAAGAGGTGACAAGATAAGAATATAGTATATTTAATAACATATGATCCCTTAGTTTAAGAATTCACATTAGGTATTTGACAGCCAAGTCAAGCCCAACATGTTGTAGCCATATTGGCTCTATATTTTATGCTTCTTTTTTTAACAATATGCAACTATAGAACTTATGCCTTCAGTCAATCACAGGATTTATATTTTAACTCCTTATCAACAGGATAACTTGGCAAAATACAATATTGTTGGTTGGTTGTTATTTGGTCAATGCAAAGTTAGTGCACAGGAATGTTTTTTTGGGGAAGCGATGCATTCAAGGACACGATGTACAATAAATCACACTGTGTTCCTGCTCTGTGTAGTGTACAGACAACATATTCGGGAAATAGAGTATTTTTGAGTAAAAGCGCACCCCTTTCTTGCAAGCAAAATTGTACCAAACATTAAATTCACATGCTATTCCTATGGGTCAGTCTTAACGGGGACATGTTATGCTTTTCCATATTTTCTGTCATATCTACAATGTTATAATGTTGGATTATCATGTATAACTCATTTTAGAGAAATCCTCAACGGTTCTTAATCCTCCAGTTTCAACAGTTTATTTTCTAATGACTTATGAGTTCTCACGTGAGTCAGTCAATCGCGCAACAATCTGGTCAATCAGAGCAGACTAGGCTTTATCTTGAGGGGGGCTTAAAGAGACAGGCACTCCTACAGAGCGTTTCATACAGAGGGTGAATATAGGTGCAGCAGCAATGGGCAGTATGAGTGTTTTGTGAACACTAAAGCATCAACATAGTACAAACACAAAATACAAGTATTAACCTGAAAATGCTATATAATAGTTGCCCGTTAAGATACACACGTCTCTCCAAGCTTGAAGGATAAGTGAAGCTTCATTATCAAATCATCAAGAGAAAGTGAAGTGGATGACTGCATCCTTGGCAGTTTTCTGAAGAAATTTTATTTTTTTGAATTTGGAATGACTAGCACTACACACTACTAATTCCTCAAAATCAATATGACAGTCTAAAATGGTCATAGCTCAACATTAGATTTTTTACCTAAATCTGTAAACTAATTCCAATGAGCCAGTTTAGCTAGTGCCCGAATTGATGTATGGTCTGTTTCTTTCCTGAGACATTAACTTGAAGAGATGATGGCGATATACGAGGCGATACCTACACTTTTCTACTGTATCTAAAAATTGTGTTATGTTATTGATACAACTTTTTATTTTATACTTCAGATGTCTACTTAGTTTGTGCTGTCCAAGATCCAACTGCGACCTGGTCTAATCCAAATTACATTCATGTGGTGCGTCATACTCAAAACATTTGTTTGTGATGCACAATTTGAAGTGTTAATTGTAAAGGAAATGGTAGAATGACATGTATTGCTACTTTTTGACGGTAACTCCTCATTAATTGGTGATGCATAATGCTGCTGCCAGTGTTGGTGGTCTCTCTCTCTCTCTCTCTCTCTCTCTCTCTCTCTCTCTCTCTCTCTCACTCTCTCTCTCTTATGGTTTGGTTTGGGTCTACCACATTTTGGATTGGGTCTGATTTTAATTTTTTTAAATAATTCCTTGAATAATTCCATTACTGAAAATCATCAATGTAAATTTTCAGAGGAGCTCACACACTGCTTGGAAACAGAGCTGGTTAGATGATTGGGTTTGTTGTTCATTTTAAGAGACCTGACGTATTTTCTCTTTTGTATATTTAATCAATCTATCAATTTATTTGTCACATGAAATCTTACAAAATACAATTCCATTAAAATATAATGTGCCAGTTCCTTGAGTTTGAATTTGTGCAAACTGTCTAATAGTAATCAATATATATCTGTTTGATGGGTGATACAAGTAGTAAATCTCCTTTAGGCAGGATTGACCACTGCCGATTGTATGTTCAACTAAATAAACTAGTATTTGATATTTCTCTCTAATAGAGAAAAAGAACGTCTTATCCAATTACTTGAATAATCAATGAAATAAATAGTACAATACTCAACTACTAAAATAATTGATAGCTGCAGCCCTAGTAGCCAGAATTCAGCTACCCATTGTAAAATGATGTATTTTGCATGATATCACCTGAACAAAACATTGAACTGCATAAAGAATGATGTCTACTCCTATGTATGGATGGTCAACGATTACAATAATATCAAACACAACATAAATGTTGGCTTCTAAACAGCTATGGTGGCCATTTTGGATTCCACCATAACAAATGATATATTCCATCATATCTCTTGAACCAAACATGATAAATCACAAGATGTGATGTTTTGATGGTCAAGAATTACAATGATATCATATTCAACATCACAAACTATTTATATCAATAGTTAAGTGGTTGGAAAATGGTTCTGGTGGAGGCAGGGATTGTATGCTCAGGAACAGCTGAATAATTTTTAACAGCCTCAAGCACCACTAAACATAAACACCCTCAGCTAGCCCAAGCCCGAGTTTCAGAGTGAACCATTTGTTGTGCACAAATCAAGCAGCGAGTTCTCTGCAGTGGTCATATACCAAGCTCATGAACATGCCAATGCTGTCATTAAAGGAAGTGGGGGTGCAATAGGTATGACTGAAGATCCATCAGCCCTAAGACGGTAGATGGTTGCTGGCCCTGAAGTCAGCTGCTTGGTTTTGCGATGAAGTACGATGCAGCATCTAGAGCCAAAGAAGGTACAGAAGAAACCAGCTACGATGAGCAGAACAAACAAGCTCGAGTGTTGTTTCTTGATAAAGTCAACAAGCTAACCAGTGTCATGAAAGATATGGGCAATCCTTTCATGGAAGAGAGCCAGGATCTGTTTTCACTAGACACAAAGGATATTGCAAAACTGAAGTGCAGCTGCATTGAGTCATACAAACTATGAGAGAGGCAAAACCCTGTTTTAACAGTTCATGAAAGGACTTGAAGACGACCCCAAACTTTATGAGCCAATCAAGATAATAAGATAAGATAATCAATATCAAAGAACTTCTTCCATCAGGAACAAGCTTCTGTCAATGTTTTGAAGAAAAAGGTGCTGAAGGACCACTGCCAGCTCTTCTCCAAACTGTTTATTTCATGCCAGAGCAGAGAGTGTGATCTTACTGCCTTGAGTGATGGTGGATGGACAGTGGACATAATGGACAGAAATCTCAGCTGGGTGCCATCTTTGAGTCTCTTGTCAAAACCCCCGATAATGAACAAGAAGTAGAAACCATCATTATTGATGGGTAAGCACTGGTGAACAGTTTGCCACCACAGAGCTCAAAAACATTTGACTACTACGCTGCATTTGAGGTTCTCCCCAAAATAGAGGCATACTCTGTGAAATACAAAAGAAGAGACATAGTGTTGGATATCTACCAACAATCAATTGATGGCAGAAGTTAGGTCAAAGACAGGACATGGAGCCAGATGCGAAAGACCCACAAACTGGCGTAACTTTCTTAGAGATGATGAAAATGTCCACGCTGACGGAATTGCAGAAACTTTAACACCAAATGTGGTTATAGTGACCAAAGAGGATCAAGCTTTCAGCAACCACTCCATCAACCTAGATGATGTAAGTCCATGTAGTCATGAGAAAACTGACACTACAATACCGCTACACGCTAAACATGCAGGCAAAAATGGCAGCAAAAACATCATGGTCAAAGCCAGTGACAGACATTCTTCTTATAGCAGTCAATGTTTTGCAAGTTCTTCAGGACATTGGGAATTAACAATTGTGGCTTGCTTTTAGCCAAGGAATGAACCCAAGATGGATCCCTGTACATGATCTCTATCAATGTATTGGAAGGGAGAAGAGCAGCAGTATTCTTTTCTTTCATGCGTTCACCGGCTGTGATGTTTTCCAGCATTCTGTGGCAAAGCGAAAAAGACTGCTTGGCAAACATGGAATATAT
>NC_045754.1:16425523-16425719 GCF_008692095.1 Etheostoma spectabile | reverse complement strand
TTCTGAAATCTTCAGCCAGCTCAGCCACAACCCTCCAAAAATGGATGATGGCGACTTGAAGATTTTTGAAAAGTTTGTGGTAGGGCTGAACGATATTGTGTTTTAGCATCGACATCGCGATGTGCGCACGCGCGATAGTCACATCGCAGGACGTTGCGATTTTGACGCTAAAACTTTTTGCTGCTTGATAGAAAAG
>NC_045754.1:16425156-16425513 GCF_008692095.1 Etheostoma spectabile | reverse complement strand
TTCTCCTTTAACATGATTATTACCGGCCGACCCTTTCCCTATAAGACAGGTAGCCATGTGGGCAACGTGTGTATGTGAAGTTAGTCCGACAAGGTTTGTTATGGAAAGTGAGGCTCTCCGTGTGTAGAAAAGTACCAGAGGCATCAGCTGCCGCTGATACAGCGATGCGGATAGTTTTTGATGGTTAGTCAGTGAAGCTACAGCAGTCAGTGCTTTATGTTCATAAATCACCTGATTAATGCAATGTAATCACAAGATCTCCCAGCCATTTTCCCCTGCAGAAAGCTGCCACCAGCCAGGCTAAAGCTAATATAGTTAGCCTGATCTAACGTCATTTCCACTGATTTAATTGTTCTT
>NC_045754.1:16392506-16425146 GCF_008692095.1 Etheostoma spectabile | reverse complement strand
AGTTTGTTGCTAGTGCGCGTGACATGCAGGTCTGATCACTTTATCAAACTAACGAGCTGGCCCCGCTAGTTGACCACAACCTGAAATTTAGAAGAAGCAACATGCAGTAATTGTCATACACTTTAGCCTGGATTGATTATTACATGATTACAATGGTGTCATGCTAGTCACCCAGCGTATTTCTACCTAATTTCCCTCTCCAAAATCACTTAAGAAGAGAAATTACTTTTTCCGTATCGCAATATATACTGTATGCCAGTCAGAAATGTAAAATACCTTCTGAGTCCTTCTGAGTTGGGATGGACCAAGAAAGGTTATCTATATTTTAGAGTTGTGGGTGTCACAAAGAAAAGAATTCCAAGTCTTGAACACACACACACAGACACATTGGTTTTAGTTTTAAAATTATCTTTATATGAACATAAATACAATAATTGTATGTGTCTCCAAAAAAGTAAATAACATAAAATCTCCTGTTACAATGACATACTTCATAATACATTTTTTCTTGGAATTATGTCACGTTTCATGCATGAATTCTTTTACATTATTTACTCTAAATACCATAAAAGACTCTCAAATCACAAAAGAGATATGTATGTGACATCCTCGTAGTCAAAAAACATAGGATTCAAAGGTAAAAACCCTGAAATATATTCCATGAGAAAAATTATGTGGCAACGTGTTTTCCAATGCCAAAAATAAACGTTATTTTTCAAATTATTGACCCCAGAAGGATAACCACACCAAGTTTGGCGCTTGTATCCACATGTGAACGATTTTCACCCTTATCTGCCCCACTATTGCTACTAGGTGAATTAATTAAACTGGCACAGATTAGGATTTTTAAAGTTTTTGAATTAGCAATGTGGCAAAGTGAGAGTAAAACGTTACGATATTTCTTGTTGAGGATAACAGTTGTCTCACGATATCAGTAGGCCTGAAAAAAGTACAGAATTACTAAATACTTTTATTTATTAATAAATAAAACGGGATAAAAAAGAAATATATATATATATATATATATATATATCGAATGGCGGGTCAGTGGAGTTACACACGTCGTGTTTATGAAATGTCCGTATTGTCACTGCGCTACATTTTTATGAACTATGATATTCTGGCCATGGGTCACATCTCTTGCAGGTCCAGCAGGCTCCGTCTCACACGCTATTACTCTACGAACTGAAGTTAGTTGCATTCAATAACTTCTTCTGTGTCTTTAGCCGTGGCGGCCGTCATAGCAGAGTTAACACTGAACAGAACAGAAACACTGGTACAAATACAGGTTTGTCTCTCATTCTTAACAATATACAGCTGGCGGGGCTGCGCGTAGAGTAAGAAGAGAGAGAGAGAGAAATGGGTCATATAACGCAAAATTAAACCATATCGATATAAACAACCATTAGTTTTCCTCACGTTACTCTGTCTTCTGTTACTGTCTACATCTAGAAACTAAGCTGCACGGTGCAGGGAACAACTCTGACTGGCTCCTGAAACGGGGTTTACTGAGCGGTATATTGGCTTTGCAAAAACCCCGGTGCGTTCTATGAAATAACGCATTTAAAATATTGCACAATCACGCAAATTTGATTGTGGGAAGCCAAAATCGTGATTGTGATTAACATTTGACAAAATCTTGAAGCTGAATTTACCAGATTAAACTCATTGTTGCAAATTAATTTTACTGACCATATAGCTTTAGAACAATGACTAGCCAAGAAAGAAATAAACCACATTCTGAAACAGAAATCTGAATTTCTAATTCATAGAACGAGACAGTGCTATTACTGTCAGGGTGCTATACCTAGTCATTTACTTGCCATGAGATTAAGGTCCAGCGACCATTTTGCAGATATCCCTGCTATTAAATCTTCAGATGGTTATATTTTAACTGACCCTTTTGAAATAAATAAATCCTTTCAGACATTGTATTACAATTTATAGGAATTAGAGATTTCTTTGGATAAAACCCACTGTGTTTCCTTACTCTTGAAAAAGGGACATACAGAGTGCTCAAGCTATCGATCTCGGGACCTGCTTAACTCTGATTTAAAAATCTCTTTAAAGACTCTTAGCCCATTGATTGGAGTCCCATATGTCAAAATTAGTGAACTCTGACCAAACAGAATTCATAAAAATGAGAATGGCAACAGATAATGTTAGATGCCTTTTCCACATTGTTGATGCAGCAGAAGACAGTAAGACTCAGATGTCACTGGTTTCTCTTGATGCAATGAAAACCTTTGACAAACTGTACTTGAGTGGTAATTTCTATGGTCAGTCTTAGAGGAGATGGGCTATAGTAACACTTTCATTGATATGATTTAAAGTTCTGTATTCTAACCCCTCAGCCCAAGTCTTAACCGGACACACCTCCTCCTCTTTGTTTCCCGTTCTCTGTTTCTAGATCTTCACGCCATGCTGCCCCTTGAGTCCTGCAGTCCTATACTATTTGTCCTCTATCTAGAGCCTCTGGCTCAAGCTATTTGCCAATCAATTATGGTTTCACCATTATGCATTTGTAACACGCAGCATCACCTCTCATTATTTGCGGACAATGTTTTTTTTAAATTTGTTTTTGAAAACCCCTCTCAGTCTCTTCCTCACCTGCCATCATTATGCGAGGAGTATGGAAGCTAATCAGGCTTTAAAATTAACTGGTCAAAGTCTGCACTGCTTCATTTAAATGATTCTGCTTACAATTCAATCATCTCTGCTAACATTTCCATTGTCAAGCAGTTTACATATTTATGCATTGAGGTTTTCCCTTGCTTAAACCAGATTGTTAAGCATAACTATTCTGGTGCTCTGAACAACGTTTTGAAAGATATGGAAAGATGGATGGGTCTCCCCATGTCTATTCAAGCCTGTATCTCATGGGTTAAAATGAATGTTTTACCCAGGATTAATTTTGTGATCTCTATGCTACCTCTCTCCCTTCCTTCTGGTTATTGGCATAAATTACAATTGGCAGTATCTAAATTTATCTGGAAAAAAAATGGCCCGCAACTTAAGATGTTTACTCTACAGAGGAGGAAAGAGGACGGTGGCCTCTCTTTTCCCAACTTTAAACATTATTTTTGGTCCTTTGTGTTAAGGCCCCTCCTTACCTAGTTCAACCCAGATACATCTGTTTGCTGGTGTACCTTAGAAAATGCTATGAGAGAGCCTTGGTCACTCCATGACATTCTTTTTGCAAGTATCTCTAACAAACAGTGCCAGTTCTTTTTGGCCCCATTATTTCTCATCTTATCAAAATTCGGAGATTGGCTGACACATATTGCCTTATAGTGGTGTCCCCTGGCAGAGGTCTTTACCCATCCATCCTATGCGAAAGTTATTTACTATGCAGCCAAAAACCTGTGGTGTGGTATGGTATCAAGGCTTTATCAGTTCTTGGTGATATCTGGCCGCTTTGGCCTTCCTATTGAGAGGAACTGGGTGCGTGATTGCCCAGGCCTGAGTATTGATCTTGGCTGGCATGATGTATTACCTAACATTCCAGAAGTATCACGCAATCCAGACCATCTACAGTCATTAAAATTTCCTTTATTGGACATATCTCACCCCTGTGAAAATGCATGACATGAAAATGATTTTCAGCTCTTTATGCACTTTCTGCCCACTAAAAGCAACAAAAGGTGCACATCTTCACATGATCTGGGAATGCTCTCCTGTTGGTCAGTTCTAGAACAATATTGCATCCAAAATATCTGCCCTGATTAATGATACTGTACCTGTTACTGTCAATGTTTTGATTCTGATTGATCTGTCAGCCCTTCAGTTTTTTAAAACTCAAATACGTGCTGTTTTTGCTGGACTTACAGCGGCCAAGAGAATGATTGCAACCCATCTTGTGACTTGTCTATTTGTACATGGTCCTTTTCCTTTTTGGATGTCATGTAATGCAGATGGAGCTCTCCACGGCTTGCATAAATGGAGCGCCAGAAAAGACTTTGGAAACTGGGCTCACCATTGCTGAATTGTTGAAATCCATGCTGTAGACTTTTGCTTCCATCTGTGTGTGTTAGGTCACTTTTGTCTTAAGCCAATCTCCCTGTCAATGCCTCTTGTTTATGTGTGTTTGTCTGTCTCTGTTTTTTCTTGTTTGTGAGCTGCAGACGTCATTCTTGCTGTTGTGTTTTTGTTGTGTCTCCTTGTTTTGGTGTGAAAACATTTGATCGCAAGGAAGGATTGTGGAAAAGGTGCACTGTGCCTTCTTCGGTATGTGTAGTGTACTTTTCTGTATATTGTCATCTAGACCAATGTTTTGCACTTTTGCTTTTGTTTAAATAAAAAATCTATCGCAAAAAAAGAACAATAAAAGTGTAAGAAATTAAGTTTTTATTTATTTATAGTTTGTAAGGACTGGTTTGGGAGGAGAGAGGGACGCCACAGTTATTAGGTCTGAAGAGGTTAGTAATACAGGAGAGAAGCCGTCTGAGTTTGTGGCAAAACCTTTCACAATGCTCATTTTTCATTTTGTATCTTTCGATTAAATTAAAGACTATTTTTCCAGCCATATATCATAATTTAAGTTTTCCTCAAAATAGTGTTAAAATCTTGTCTTTTTCTCGTGAACCCAATCTTGTGACTCGTTATGCCCCTACTTTGAATGTTTTAAAGGTATTAGTCCACCAGCTGAACGTCAATGTATAAGGTTGGGCTTGCCCTTTTAAATGAGCCAGAACACCACTGTCTATCTCAATGTAATCTCTTTCCCCCTCCAGCTTCATAAAAATGTTTAACAGCTTTTCTCTCAGTGACCTGGGCCTTGTTCTCAATTAAACCTCATCGCCCTCAGCACAATTAATGGGGTTTTACCAATCTAGTTTTTTCATTAGTTATATGTTCCTATCTGCTAGATAGCTGCTCCACTATACATACTTTACATTTCCTTCATATTTCTTTCTCCCTCACAAGCCTTGCATCAGGTGTGCGTGTGCGTGTGCGTGTGTGTGTGTTTGTGTGCGCACGTGCGTGTGTGTGTGTGCTCACGTGCGTGTGTGTGTGCGCACGTGCGTGTGTGTCTCTGGTGCTGGTTTAGGAAGACATCACTCTCCAGGGCCAGGCAGATAATGAAGCGCAGAGAGAGAGAGAGATAAGACTTATGAACATTTCTCTCTCCCACATCAGACATGCACACATTTCTTCCTGAGCATGATTAGAAGAAAAGAGTTGTCTGTGAGAGACAGAGTGAGAGGGAGATGAATGGAGACATGAAGGGACATGTCATACCATTCACAGAGGACTAGGTCTGACAGGAACCTTCAGGACATGGCACTCGTTTCAAGTGGGGACCAAATAGAGGTGGCACCAGGCTGTCAGTGCTCTCTAGTTAATTAGGAGACATTGCCGTTGTGGCTCAGACAGGGCGGTTGGAAATCACAGTCAGTTACATCCAGGTTATAGCATGAGTTTGGCACCGCAAGTCAGCTTGTCACTGCTTATCTGATGCTGACCATAATGGCTACATGCTATACATTCACAGTCAATGATGTCTGCACATATTCTAGAGTCTACAGCATAGTCATCTTTTAAGAAACAAAATGACCACACATGATTTTCTTGGAGTCATTTCAAGCATGATAGAATGATTTTTGATTATAAGAAGTCAGTCTTTGTTTAATTGCAATGAATTGCTAACATTAGCTATAAGGTGATTGATTTTGTTTAGATGTGCCAATTTGTGGTTATAAATGTTGTGTTTTTCATTGATGGGGATAAATGTTTGACTTTCAATTTTATTTTTAAGTAATACAAATACAAGGGTTTATGATAATAAAAAGGCGGTGTTGACTTCATGGTAGTGATAGACCAATTTTATTGGTTTTTACGTTTATCGGCACCGGCATTATTTACAGACAGGCGTCCACAGGCAGCTGTGTGTTGCTGGAAACGCAACAGTTCACGTGCAGACCATGCACTGCCCCTCCACCACTAGCACCATGGCGAATCAAGCACTTTATTTCAATGGCTACTTTTCAGGTTTATTTTTATTTTTTTAATTATTTAAATTTGTTGACAAAGGACATTTTGTGATGACCTGATTATATCTGTCAACGCTCTGTTGTAGATTTTGATGAAAGCCGCACAGTTAAGCATATGCAGTGCACCCATCCATATGATGCACATTGCACACATAATTTGGGTGATATGAATATAAGATGATTGCAGATTCCGAAAATAAATCCAGTGTAGCAGGGTTTACATTTTTATGATGTAAATTGGAGGGTGCAAAAGCAGTATCTGCGCCAAATATTGGCTCAAGAAAATCGGTAACCCGTCATCGGCTAAGGCTGATGAAAAGAAAATTAGCATCAGCACTAAAAAATCCATATCGGTCGATCCCTACTTCGTAGACTGTGTCATCACATGACAGTTATATAACCAAAAGATCTATCCTGGGATTCATTCAAAACTTTAATTTGTCTGAAAAAGTAAATAAAACAAAATTGACTAAAAGAGACAATTATATTGTTACCTGCCAAATATTTCTGAGACAATTAACTGTACAGCAAAATTTTGAATTGTTACAGCTCTATTGTAATGCTGTGAAGACAGTTAAGTTTAGGCACCAAAACGAATTGCATGCATGCATGAAAAGTTGAAATCCTCAGTCAGGATTTTTTCCCCAAGTGTTTTATTCTTCTTTCACCATGAAAAACAATAATTGAACTTTCATTTGAGTTACTGACATTTAGAAATATGTAGTTAACAAAGGCCTGAGCTGCTCAGCATGGCTGTCTGTCAGCCATCTTGGATTTGTGAAATTTGTTTGGCCCTTACAGCATCTGGCCCGTGGGTGGCAGTGTATGAAATGACAGAACAGTGTCCACTGTGGTGGCAATTAAACCATCAAATGCCATGCATAACGTAATTCCTTTATTTACCTGAACCACAAAAGTTACCTGGCTTATATCTGAAGCAGGCTTTTATTACAGGCAGGCCTTTATTTCTAATTCCATCTGTTTAAGTATAATTGTTTTAAATCAGCTATTTTAAATGAAAAGCCTTGGCGTTGTAGTGGACAAGAGCATTCATTTTTTTAAGAAACATTTGAAAAAAATGTCACAATAAAACAACAGCCAGAAGGCCGACAGAGCAATTTGGGTCAGAAATGATCAAACCCCAACAGTGTCAGTTTGAACCCTGTAAATCAACCGGGTATTTATTTCAAATACAGGTACTACAGTATTGCTGGTAGATTACAATAAGAGCATACAGTAGTTGCTGTTTTGCAGCACACCGGAGTCAGCGGGAGTACAGGGAGTGTAGTCTAATGTGCTTCACGGAGACTTGGCTACACTCGGACATTCCCGACCACAACGTCTCCATCAACGGCTTTCAGACTGTTCGGGCCGACAGGGACTGCACCGAGAGCGGTAAGCTTAAAGGCGGGGGGCTTGCCGTTCTAGTTAACAACAGATGGTGTAATCCCGGTCACATTACGGTTAAACAGCGTATCTGTAGCCCGGACATTGAACTGCTCGCTGTGGGACTCCGGCCATATTATCTGCCACGTGAAATCTCACATGCCATCGCCGTTGCTGTTTACATTCCGCCCTCTGCCAACCCGACGTCGGCGTGTAACGTCACCCACACCGCCATTGCCC
Organism: Etheostoma spectabile; assembly: GCF_008692095.1. Lineage (NCBI taxonomy): Eukaryota > Metazoa > Chordata > Actinopteri > Perciformes > Percidae > Etheostoma > Etheostoma spectabile. Next base: position 16,417,527 of record NC_045754.1, on the reverse strand, counting down.
AACTCCAGACTCAACACCCGAGTGCCCTCATTGTGATCTCGGGTGACTTCAACCATGTTACCATGACCTCCACACTAACTAACTTCACCCAGTACGTGAGCTGCCATACCAGAGAGGAGAGGACCTTGGACCTGCTGTATGCTAATGTCAGGGACGCATACAGCTCTTCCCCCCTCCCCCCACTGGGCAGATCCGACCACAAACTGGTCACATCAAACCCTGCTATGTGCCTTGGTGAAAAGGCAACTCTGACCTCAAGACAGTGAGGAGATGGTGGAGGAGGCCTATGAGACACTTCAGGTGTTTTGAGGTGACAGACTGGGATGCACTCTGGGAGCACATGGAGAGGACATAGATGGGTGAATGGTGTATCTCAGATACATAAACTTCTGTGTGGACTGCACTGTCCCAGCAAGGACTATTCAGTGTTACCCAAAACAACCGTGGGTAACAAAGGACATCAAGAACATCCTGAATGCTAAGAGGAGGGCTTTCAGAGCTGGGAATAGGAGGAGGTGAGGGCCATTCAGGGGACTGAGGTGAAGATCAGGGAGGCTAAGGAGAAGTACAGGAGGAAGCTGGAGCGTAAACTCCAGCAAACAACAGAGGGAGGTCTGGAGCGGAATGAGGACCATCATGGCTTAGACCAGCTGGCAGCAGAGGAGTTGAAGGCAGCTTGGACAGGGCCAACGAACTCATCTTTCTTTAACAGATTTGATGCTCTGCTCCTGCCCATCCCCCATTAACACAAACTGCTGTCTCACCTCCAACCCCACTACTTCCCCCTCCCCCCCTCACTGTCCCTTGTCCTCTTCCAGGAGAGCCTACCTCCCCTCCTCTAGCCCTCCGGTTAACACCTCTCTCCAGCCTGACTCCCCCTCCCTACCCCACTGTGCATCTGTGTGCTCATGCTGACCAGGTGAGAAGACAGCTGCAGACTCCACTCTAATAAGGCTGCAGGCCCTGATGGATCCATCCTGGGGTGCTCAAAGCCTGTGCCCTCAGCTATGTGGAGTCTTTCACCATGTCTTCAACCTGAGCCTTAGTCTCCAAAGGGTCCCCATGCTGTGGAAGAACTCTTGCCTCGTTCCTGTGCCAAAGACGCCACGTCCAGTGACGCCAAGGACTACAGACCCGTGGCACTGACCTCCACATTATGAAGACCCTGGTGAGACGGTTCTGGAACAGCTGCGGCCCATGGTGAACCTCTCCTGGACCCCCCAGTTGCCTACCAGCCCCGGTTGGGAGTTGAGGACGCCATCATCTTCCTGCTCAACCGCATCTACGCCCACCTGGACAGGCCGGCAAGCACAGTGAGGGTCATGTTTTTTGACTTCTCCGGCTTTCAACACCATCCGGCCGGCCTGCTGGGTGAGAAGCTGACAGCGATGAAGGTGGATCCCCCCCTCGTGTCCTGGATTGTTGACTACCTGACTGGCAGACCACAGTAGTGCGCCTGCAACACTGTGATCAGACAGAGTGGTCAGCAACACCGGGGCCCCGCAGGGGACTGTCCTCTCTCCCTTCCTCTTCACCATTCTCACCACAGACTTCAACTACCACACAGAGTCTGCCATCTTCAGAAGTTTTCTGATGACTGCTGTGGTTGGATGTATCCGCGAGGGGGATGAGGCTGAGTACAGAGCTGTGGTGGGGGACTTGTTCACATGGAGTGAGCAGAACCATTCCAGCTCAATGTGACAAAGACCAAGGAGCTGGTGGTGGATCTAAGGAAGCCAAGGCAGCAGTGAGCCCTGTTTTATCCAGGGGGTCAGTGTGGACATCGTGGGGACACAAATACCTGGGAGTGCACTTGGACAATAAACTGGACTGGGCCAGAAACACTCAAGCCCTCTACAGGAAGGGCCAAGCCGTTCTTATTTTCTGAGGAGGCTGAGGTCCTTCAATCTGCAGGACGATGCTGAAGATGTTTTATGAGTCTGTGGTGGCCAGTGCTATCCTCTTTGCTGTTGCATGCTGGGGCAGCAGGCTGGGGTGCGGACGCCAACGACTCAACAAAACTGATTCGCAAGGCCAGTGACGTGTGGGGGGGATCTGGACTCTCTGTCGGGGGGTCAGATAGGAGGTGCTGTCCAAACTACATGCCATCTGGACAATGTCTCGCACCCACTCCATGGCTTGTTGCTCAATCACAGGGCACTTTCAGTGACAGACTCATTCTCCCAAAATGCACTACAGAGCCCACAGGAGTCATTCCTGCCTGTGGCCATCAAACTTTTAACTCCTCCCTCTAGTGTCTGACACACACACAACACCACACACACACACACACACACACACACACACACACACACACACACACACCCACACACACACACACACACCACACACTTAGAGAGGTTGAAACTGGACATATATATGTATTTATGTTTTGTGCAATAACACTGGCTGACATGTGTGCAATCCAAATACCAATTATATTATTATTATTATTATTATTATAACTTTTCACCATTCAAATCCTTAATTATGTGAATTAGTAAATAATGTATAATAACATTCCTTTATGTAAATACCGTACGTATCCAATTCCTTATATTTCTTTATTCTTGTATTACCTCTATTATATATTTGTGCAACTACAACACAGAGTTTCCCTTCGGGGATCAATAAAGTATTTCTGATTTGATTCGTTCTGACCAGTATCTGATGAACGTTACAGACGGTAGCTAACTAGCTAGCTTTTTTCCTAGCTCCAGGCTAACTTGTTTCCTCCCACCTCCAGCTAGCTAGCCGTGCTCTGCTCCTGTCGGCTAATCTCTTCGGCTCATCCTTCTGTTTGTTCCAGTATCGGATCTTCCTGGGGTCAATATCGAAATGTCTTGCAGCTTTTTCACCCAAGTTTTCCTCCGCACACTTTAAAACTCTTTTTGTTTTGTTGTTGAAAAGTCCGTCTTTTTCTGCTGTCACTAAATGAGACCCGTGTAACATCCAATGTAGCTACTGCCATCTGTTGGCGCCTGTACGTTACTACATGCTACACCTGGCACACCTACACATACAGCTGCCCTGACTAAAAGACCGGTAGGACAATACTTTACATGAGTACGGTAATCCAGAAAAACAGTGTGGAAAAAAGCATGACTATATTGTTGAAGCTGTTAAGTTGTATTGGTAGAAATGCAGGCCTACTGTACATGACAATAAACTTGAATGCACATGATATGAATCATATATCAAATTTATCAGTAATGTGTTTACTGTTACAAAATCTTGATTCACCCTGTTTACGATTTTTTAAATAACTTACATTTTTTATAACTTTGATTCTCATTTGATTTTACAAGCAGACTGCATCACAAATGTTGCTACTTTCTTTCGTGAGTTTTAAGCAAACTGTATAAAATATGTTTTAAAGCACTCCCAAGGGCTGCGATGATCTCCCTTCTCTTCATTGAAGTCTCCATGTTTACAGGCTTGTGGTGATGAGCAATGTGCTATAGTTGCCAAAAAAAAATCTGTTTGGTACTGCCAATTTGTTTTGCTTTGTTATGGTTTATGTGTGCAATAAACATTACACTTTATGAGAAAAGAAATCGTGGCAGAGAATTGTGATATCAATATTGACAATATATTTTTTTTTCTCGAATCGTGCAGGCCTAGTTTCCTGACAACATTTTTAGAAAATAAAGTTTGAGGTGACCTCTCAGAACAGCCTTAGAATCCTGAACAGTCATCTTCCTGTTATGTCTGATACACCTTTTTAAATGTAGTCTAATACAGCCTGGAAAAAGAAAAATGCACAAAAGAGAAAGACGGAAGCATTTCAGAGTTGCTTTTATTACCATTGTTTGGCCAGATGTGAAAATGTGCATGAAGTCTCACATTTGGCCTTTTCAAACAAGTTCAGGGAAAATGTTTTTACTCTGTATGCAGAATCTTTCAACAACACCATCACCAGCAAACCACTCAGTTTCTGATCCCCATCTCTAAACACAAAGGAAAATGCCTGTCAAGTCTTGAAAGAAATTGTGTACCTGCATTTGAAAATCCATTAGGCAAGGCGTGGAAGCTGGAGTAACCGAGAGCAGTGGAAGCAGATGAAAGGGGTGACTCATTCGCTGGTGCTGCCGTATGTTTTGAAGATGGAATATAGTCTCTAGCCAAGGGGGTAAGCCTCTCCTCTCTAAGCGAAGCTACCTATGGCGCCATTTTGATGTTAGGAAGCCTTCACCTAACGTTAGCATTCCATTGACTGCCATTCATTTTGGCGCCACTTTGACAGCAAATTACTTTACATCTGAAGCGTTTAAAGACTCTATTTGTCCGTTGTTTATTTCTAAAGAAACAGCAACAATATATAAAAGGCTCCATTACTTTGTAGCTAACGTTATGGCTCCATAGCAGATGTTTTTGTAAAAATAGGCTAACGATTGTGTCATAACCACGCAACTTACTGTCGCACAGTAGCAGAATTACTGTATAGTACAGGGTAAGCTTGCAGACAGTTTGGACTTATATTAGCTGTTAACTAGCAAGTTAGTTAGCAGTATTTAGTCTGTGCCTATGTTATCTCCTAACATATACCTACACTCTCCGTCTCTGCAAGATTGGGAATGATTGAGATTTCTCTTTGCACAGACAGACTTTTAGACAAGTTGCTCACGTCACATCTACGTCGTCAAGCTCAGCTAACACCGGAAAAGTGGATCTGTTGATCTATTTCTTTAACTGTCTATGTCTCTAACTCGGCCACATGTATGAAAATAGAAAAGTTTACAAACATGCTTCTACGTAGCCATGCACAGGAACACATAGGCCTATGCTCTTAGTTGTAGATGTGGACATGCACATACACAGAGGCATGTACATATCCCTGTGTGACTCAGACTTTTGGTGTTGAAACCAAAATGCTACAGGAAGGCTCACAAATCACTGCTTGTAGGCAGGAAGAGAAGTGGATGGGAGGGCAGGAGGGGCAATCAAACGAGAGAGCACTTGAGGAGAAAATGGTAGGCTGTTTTTCTAGTGCTACTGTCCCCCCATCTTGTGTAAAATGAAGGCCTGTTCTTCTTTCTCCATCATCTTTGCTGCATTTTTCAATCTCCCCATCTTTTAGGTAAAGCCAATTACCAGAAAACCGCTCTAACACTACCTCAGATTGAGAGGAAAGTGCTTATTGTTTTCATGTACCGCATATTCTGCTCTCCCCATCTCCGTCTCTCTTTCCCTCTTTCTTTGTGTAAAAACAGAATGCCCCAGCTTTTTTACAATTTGCAATAGCTGAGGAGAGCGTAGCTCATTTGAGATCACTACACTTAATATCCATAAGGTGGCCAGAACAATCTGAGATATACCTGATTTTTAAGTTGGGCTCATCTGGTGTTATTCTCCTCTCGAAACCACTCAAAGCCAAATGAAATCACTCAGGGAAAGATAAGTGAGGCTTGCAAACGACCAGAGAGAAGGGGAAAATCATAGACCTTGCATCCACTTCACTTCAGCGAGAATCAAGACATATGAATGAATAGGATGAGTAAATTAGTATCAACAACCGCAGTTCTGTGTTCTTTTTCTTATAAAATATATTTTTTAAAATGTATTTTCACATTGTTCTACAAGTTGGTTTGCCCAATGTAGTATTCTTTGCAGTCCTTATCATTGCTAACTCGACTGGTGGCTCTGGAAGACTGTAGCCAAGATGCGTTTGTTGTTCTGATACTGGGAACTAAACCACAGGTCTCTTAGGGGGAGATCGGGGGAGATTTACCCCTGCACCTGCACCCCAATGTGTTTTTGAAATATTTGGGTGTTCATGGGAGAAAACTTGTGGAGGAAACGAGTGGTTTAAAACATGTTAGATATAAGACACTTTAATACCACAGCTTAATATTTACAAGTTTTTTTTTACCACAAATATCCCTCACATTAACTAGTTTGCAGTTTGTGTGCTACTGCTCTCAATGATAAGGATTTTTTATTATAATTTCAGTGATATCAGGTATTGTATTGACGGGTGTTGATTGGACAATGGAATTTTAAAAGTGGAAATGGGTTAATTCCAAATTCCATAATTTTCTTCTCTCTGCAAAGTTTGAACACCAGGGTTGTCACACTGTAAGCTGTAGCACCATTCAGGACTGGACAGAAACAAGATCTGCTACAGGTGGTCTCAGACATGTTTGGATGGATTACTTTTAAACACTTGACTTACACTGAAGTAGTAGAGGTCTTCATTGATTGACTCGGTTCTAAAGATTTCAGACTTGTTCCCAGTTCTGAGTCCAAGTCATACAAATTTCTAACGAAGGATAGGGGTTTGCATGGCAAATGGAGAGTGTGAACTCAAGTACATGTAAGAGACTACTAAATGAGTACCCTTTGCCATCCTTTTACTGCCTGTTAATTTATGGTGTATCATGCTGCTGTAAGTGTGGATCTTCTCTCTCTAGTTGGGTCTATTGGTTGACCACATTTTGAATTGGGTCTGATTGACTTTGGGTCCATTCAGACCCTGTCTGACTGTTCTCGATCCTCTATGCACCAGGTCTTCTTTTAAATTATTACATTGATTCATGTCAGGTTTTGGTAGGTTTTAAACGGGTCCATTTTGAAAACAAGTTATAGGGAAGCAAGGAATAGGGAAGATCTCTACTTAGAGGTTTCTTGGGAACCTAGAACTATCCTTTTACCTAAAAGTATTCATTTACTTTAACGGTTTATGATGTTAACAGTAATTCACATTAAGCTTGATTTTTCTCCTTTTTCAGCCGGTAGAGATCAATTGTTTTTCTTCTTCTTCCAAAAACCATGTCTTGTAAAAACCTGCTGACATTAGGAAAGGTCCACCTACTTAATTGTTGCATTCTTTTAAGAATTAGGATTTTTAAATTCCTATTGGCAGTCCATGAACGATTCACTAAAAACACAGTTGGGATATTCTTACTCTCTTAATTTCATGGTACCATTTAAACTTTGCTCTGCACTGACTAATTGGTCTACAGGATGGTCTGTTTGCAATGTAAACACACACACACACACACACACACACACACACACACACACACACACACACACACACACACACACACACACACACACACACACAAATCACATCAGAGGGACTATCTTGTCCTCATCCAAAACACTCCACAACATTTACATTTTGCCCCAACCACATCCAGACCGAAACATCAACATTTTCAGTCATGTTTTTAGTTATTTCCTGATTGCAGATGCCATCTTTGTCAGAAATCTATACTTCCGTGTAATTGAGCAAGACCAGAGAGACTAAGAACACCGTGAGGAGGAATAGTAAACATAAAATAAATGTAAAAGATCCATGATAAGGCTTAAAATAACATTAGAAACTAATATTTATGGACATATTTAGGCCACATTAACTGCCTACGCAGCACTCTCCAATGTAAATGCACATTAACATATATTATGACTTGGTGAGCTATGCAAATAAGTTGCCTTAATTAGGGATAAAAAAATAAGCCTTTCCTCTCAAGGAAGTTTTCTCTAGGCAAGTGGAGCACTTGGCTGTCAACAGGGAATTAACTAAACAAAGCTGTGTGCTAAAGCACAACTTTTGCTCATCTGACTAATTCCTTGTGTTTTCTTAGTTAATAGTGTCATGATTAGTGCCTCACTCAGTGGTCTCAAAGCTCCTCAGCTGTGGACTGGCTTTGAGCGGCTTCAAACCCCAGCTGAAGCAGTAAATGTGATTGGACATTTCTGGGTTGGCTAGATGGCATGTTGGATTAGTTGCTGTATTAATTATGCTCTTAGACAATCAACAGCTAAGACTAAGGCGCCACTTTGATACTGAGCTTCCTTTCTGAATTGCAGAAAGTACAAGACCTGCTTGGATATGCACAATTTTTTTCTTTTTTTAAATGTAGCACATTTTTTTCCATACCAAATGCAACTTGTCAAATGAGTAATATTGGCTTATGTGACTTACTTCTGTTCCTTTTTTTTCTGGGAGCACTTTTCTTCACACAGTTTCTATAATAAGTACACATCAACTCTCAGTGATGGGATGTTTTTTCTTTTTTCTTTTTTTTACAGTTGGTGGGGTAATCAGTTGGACTTAATTTGTGGTTCTATATCTTGAGCTTAGAAAGGTATAGTAAATCTTCAAACTAGCAAATTTATATAATTACCTTATTTATAAGACTTACATTTAAATAATGATTGCATCCAGAGGTTTGGCATGAAAAAACATTGATTTAAGATATTGCTTACAGTATTGCTTACAGATGCAACAAAGCACAGTCCTGCTGGGTGTCCGAGCCCGACCCGAGTCCGACAGAGCAGTAACCGAACCCGACCCGAGCCCGACACAGTTAAAATCTCCTTTTTTCTCATATTAATGACACATGTACATTTGTTTGTGTGGAAAGCCCGCTTTATTTAGGCAACTGAATGCATTTGGAAATGTCAACAGATGAGCGCATCAGCACACATGGGGCAACAAGCGCACGTTAAAAAGCTGTTGGTGGTGGTCAGAAAACCAGGGGAGACTTGTTGCCTCCAAGGACGTTATAAAATGAATAACGTCAGGGTTAAAATCCCGTTCTTGGTGAGCAAATGAACTTGGCTTTCAGTACGGGGTATATTTTGGCCGCCACACACTGTGTACAAGTAGACTTATTCAACCACCTACACATCTGCTTCCTCTTTCTCTCTCTCTTTTGCCCACTTTTCACACACCCACACGCACTGTGCTTTCGCAACACCATTTTACAATAAACGCCTTATTGCACTAATGTGACCGAACCCAACCGAACACGAACATAATTTCTAAATGTCTGTCCGCATGCATCCTCTAGTGTGGTCACAAACAACCGAGACATGAGCCGCACATTCATTACGTAATTCATACCAGTAATATGCTATATATATATATATATATATATATATATATATATATATATAGACAGTAATGAAAATAGTAATGGTGCATGATTCAGAAAATGTCACAATTCGATTCAAAATCAAGTTTCATTTCAAAAACAATTCTTAATTTAAAAAAAACTTGTTCAGAGTTCATACATGTAGTTTCTTTTCCTATGTGATAATATAAACACCATTACAAAACGAAAAAAAGAAGAAAATTATATATATATATATATATATATATATTTTGATTTTTGGAATTCTATAAATAGATTTTGAATCGGTAGAGCTTGAATTGATTCATAAATGTGAATTGATTTTTTGATAACGTTGACATTCAAGTTCTAATGGGACATTTGAATGCATAAAATATGACGTAGAACCAAAGCTTCATTCAAAAACCTCAATTGAAGCTTGTGTTGTATTAAAAAAAGGCATTCAGTAAAGTCCTGTATATTAGTGAATTTGGGGCAAATTGATTTACTCTCATGGGTAGCTACGGTAAAGATCCTTAAGTTGCAGTTCCTCTAATGGCTCCTAGATGCTTAACTTTTGCTCAAGTCCTCATAAAAATGCTTGCAAAATGTTTTAATAGTTCTTTCACAGTATCTGCGAACATGACTGTGATCAGTAACAATAAAATAATAAAAACATTTTAAAAGGAGTTTAAGTAATTTAATCCATTGTAAATAATAACTAGATCATAAATAAAAAGCATTCATTTCTCTTGTCAGCTCAAGTAATTGCAGCTCAAAATCGTAATTGATGACCAATCTTCTTCTTTGGCGACCAAATGTGGTCACATTTGCAATCAAACGAATGTGCCTCATTTTCAGTGACTAACAGACTTCAACGTAGTCATTGGTTTTCATGAGATTTCTCTGTGTTTTCCACCATACTTGGCCCTTGGTCCAAGCATTCCTGGTTAGTCACATGGTCAATATTTTTTATTTTTTTTTTGATGCCACTGGCTACTGGGAATCACCTGGGAATAAGGAGTTGTGTGTTTGATTCATGGAGTTTATTATAGAGACACAGGGGGCTTGGGGTAGTTTGAGGAGCCTATAAACACACAACACACCCACACACACACACACACACACACACCACCACACACACACACACACACACACACACCCACACACCCCCCCACACCACACACCACACTCTACTTTAGGGGCCGATGTTTCAGATGATGGATGTCACACTCTCACCCGTCACCACAGTGCCCTGCTGCTTTTAATTCCCAATCAGAAAGCTGAATTGTTGTTATCGTGGAAGTTGAGTCCAAATGCAACAGTACAACACACAACACAACAACACACACACCACACACACACAACACCACACAACACACACACACACACACACACACACACACACACACACACACACCAAACACAACAACTCCATCTACCCTTCTTTAATCATTGTCTGTTTGACTGGGGGTGAAGAATGCCTAAAGGAATCCAAGGTCTTTGTACTTTCTATATGCACAATGTTGATGACAGTGCCTTGCAGTTGTCACAACACATTAAAGCACTATGACACCTGTAAGTACATGCTCTCTTTATAACCGTCCACTTTAATCTCAAGAACAACAATCACAACTTAGCAATGAAACGTAACTGCGGGGTTGTTGTGCTGACATAAATTCATGACAAACCACCACATTTTTAGACAGATGAAAAAGAAGTAAGTACAGAGGCAAAATAAAATCTAATCAATTTTACTTTTGCTTCACACATTTTTCTTCAGTGATGATGCTGTCTTTGCGATTGAGTTCTCTGCCAACATCTTTCCCTTGAGAAGTCAATACACTCAACTAAATCTAGTTTATACTGTCAAACTATGAACTTAAATCAAAGTTATACATGTCGTGCCTGTTTTGTTTGTGTGAATGCTGTTTGTTGAAAATATGTGGGACAGAAGGTTGCATTGCATACACAGGTACAGCCGCCTAACAGCAAATGTTGTTCTGTGCATGAACAGATGGGGGCAGTATAATACCAGAGAAGAATAGATTTGATACAATCTATTGCTTCATATTTCTGTCTGTCTCTCATTTTACCCTCTCCCTCTGTCTTCTCTTGATATCACTTTTTTCCCTCCACATTCAGCTCCATCTCTTTCTCTTTGTATGCCTGTCTTTCTCTGACTCCTTTGGCTTGCACAAATACACACACACATACAATACAATAATGCATTCACAAACATACACAGAGAGAGCCACACACGCATGTGTGAAGTAATCTCAAGTCTGATACACCCCGCTCAATTATGAGCTACAATGCGTGTAATTAGAAAGAATAAAATGCATTTCAGTTTTCATTAAGGAATTTCATTGATTGCCACTGTCTCTTTGTTCCTTGTTTTGATGAAGTTAACTTTGAGGGGAATAAACACAACACTTCCAGCGCAATCAGACCAGCTGCAGACGTGCATCCACACTCATGTGTGTGGCATTGGCTGTGTGTGTTGTCTTTGGCCGATTTGTTGTGGTGTGTCTTTTAATCTGCCCAGCAGGAGAAAATAGAAATAGGCCCTACCACAAAGCATACAATCGTAACAGAGAGAGGGAGAATTAAAATCAGAAGAAAGAAGTAATAAATCATGGGACAAGATGTGGGGGGAAAAGCAAGGGAGTGTTAAAAAAAGGAACGAGTGGTGGAGAGCAGACTAGAATAGATGAGGTGAGGGGAAAAGACATAATTGGTACTGTGTTTTGGGGACATCGTGCTGTAACACAGTAAAATAAACCGCAAAAATATGAGTTGGAATAAGAGAGATGGAACCAAATGAGGGCACTCATGTATATTTCGGACCATACAGCACAGTGTTTGTGTGTATGCGTCAGGGACACAGAAACACTCCCGTTTGAGTGCAGGAGTGCATGCCAACTCTCTGCATATGTATGTGTGTTTTTATGTCAGTGACTAGGCCTAGATGGATGGGCGCACTTAATGCCCACACCTTTTGTTTTCATGCATTTTGTGTATATGTTCGCCACAGGCTTATGCGTGTGTCTGCCTCCCAAGCTTTCCTTATTGTGTGTGTGTGTGTGTGTGTGTGTGTGTGTGTGTGTGTGTGTGTGTGTGTGGTGTTGTGGTGTGTGTGTGTGTGTGTGTGTGTGGTGTGGTGTGTGTGTGTGTGGCGCGCGCGGTGTAACAGAGGCTCTGTGTCAGCAGTGGTGTGCCCTCAGTGAGCCTGTCTCTAATTACAGTCTAGGGTTTCAGCGTTTCACCCGTCCATCTCCCTGTTTAAACCCAGCAATGGCAGCCGGCCCCACTGAGCCAAGTAAACCATACAGCTAATTAGACAGACCAGCTTCCATCTCTGTACCAAGGGGGGAGGTGTGTTGTGGGGCTGGAGGGGGCCAGAGGAAGGAGGGGCCTGAATGGAGAGAGGGAGACATGGATGGAGGGAGTGAGAAAGAGAAGGAAGAGGAAGGAAGAATGGATGGAAGGAAGTAAGGAGACTGACAGATGGATGTCAGGGAAAAAAAGGGCAGACAAAGCAAGATTACAAGTGTCAGTTTTACTTTTACATGTTTGAGTGTGAACTCAGTGTCGGAAGTTAAGGGAAAAACCTGCAATATTAAAAAGCCCTTATTGCACAAAACAGCCCGAACACTTCATCAAACAGCATCTCCTGCTAATTTGTTTCTGTTTAATTTGCACATGTTCACTCACGTGTGTGAGCGTGGGGGGGGGGGTGTGGTGGGGTGGCGGGGCGTTTTTGTGGCAGTATTATGTTAGTCTAAAGGTGTTTTGACACCCTCTAGCGAGTTTTTGAACCCAGTGGTAATTTGCATATTGTAAACAAATGTAAACGGGGGGAGAAGGTCATTGGTCAACCTGGGGCAAGCTAATCTGCATAATTGGCTCTGGTGGTTCAAATTATAGCCTGCTGCTGCTCTGCTGAAAGAGGGAAACAGAGGGGGAGAAAAGGGGAGGGGTGCAATTATGGTCATATGCAGCCAATGAAAAAAAAAAAAAAAATCTTTTTCTTTTCTGCAGCCATTGCCTCTCCTCCCTGGCTTATTCTGACCAATGAGAACGCTCTGTGCTGCCTGACAGCAATCAGAAATTCATCTCCCTCCGCGACAGCTAAACCCCACCCCCCTCACAGAGAGAGACAGAGAGAGGGAAAGTGAGGGAGACAGGAAACAAATGAATGAGAGAGCAAAAGAGAAAAGAAGAAGGAAGGAGTGAAACAGAGAGAGAGCAAAAGCAGGAGATGGCATCTAGACTTGCCAGTCTGGGCGGTACAAAATCTGAGAGGGGAAGGCGCAGGGAGGGCAAGGATGGGAGAATAAGGGTGAGAGGCAGACTCTGGAGAAGGAACTAAAGTGAGGAGAGGAAAGAGAAAGCAGAGAAATGGAGGAGAAAATAAGATGCTACTGCAGTAAGAGATAGGGTGACAGATCTGTTCTCCTCGCACCAAACACCATTTTCTCCTGCCTTTCTGTCCCTAGTGAAAAAAGCCACATTTGCAGATTCTACCTTATCACTGAAATACTAGAAATTGTGTGTGTGTGTGTGTGTGTGTGTGTGTGTGTGTGTGTGTGTGTGTGTGTGTGTGTGCACGCGCATGCAAGAAGAGGTTGGATAAGGGCACAGTAAATAAATCATGGGGGGCTCATTGGAAGAAGGTCACCGGCTGGACCCTGCCTACACACACACACACACACACACACACACACACACACACATCCATGCGTGCTGACAGGCCCCTGCCCCTCATTTCTGGGTGCTCTGGGTGATTCTCCCAGTGTAATGGCTTCTACCCCATTTCCAGTCTCCTGTCTGAAAGAAATCACACACAGACCCTCCAACAGTAGCTCACACACACTGACATACACACACCTGGCCAGTCAGGCATTTGGGAAAGGGAACGGATGGAAACAGTCGGGTAAATACATTCTTTTGTAGATATTTTGTCTGTCTGCGTCGGCATGCCGTGGACCATATAACCTTATCTCTTATTTTTTCACTCTTCATTGTCCACAACGTTGTATTTCCATTCCTAGCCGTGTGGTTTTGTTAGTTTCTGATTGTAAACAGGCTCTCATTTTTGTGTATGTTTAAAGAGGCCCCTGCTCGAGTTTGGCCCTCTTGAGTATGGTTCTTGTTTCTTGATTGCTTGCTGCTTTGTCAGGGACAGATCCCAGTAAGTGCGTGCACAGGTATGGTAGAGCTGCAGTCAAATTTAATGCACAACAGTGAGGTGAGTTGTGCTGTCAATCGGGAACTTGCAGAACGAGTTAGATGGATTTTTCAGCAGTAACTTGTCCCACGTTAAGGCTCGATGTGGAGGACAGTTGACACCTTGAGAGTTTTAAAATGGCTTCAGTGACTTATTGAAAACTCTCCTGGTCCATTGATTTGATTTATTCATGCATGTGGTCATGTCCTGTAGTCTACAGAGTTGACATTCAACTTCTCAGGAAGCTAGTTGTCAAAATATCTTTGTTCTTTCTGGCAGCTGCTCTTATAAATTAGGACAGTAAAATTATTTGAATACATTTATTATAGCAAAGAATGCACATGTGTAGTCATTTTTGAGACTTGTTGAAACCTCAACTGAAGTTGATATTGAGTGCATGCGTTTGAATATTGACTGCTTATATTGGCTCACAATGCAGAATTAAAGCACTATTATTGGTTTATAACTTGTTAACAATTAGCATGTTTTTATGTGTATAACTGTGGGACTGAGTAGACTAGCAAGTGGGTGGGTGACAGAGACAGGTTAAGAGACGGAGAGAAATCCAAGGACGGAGCGAGAGAGATGCATATGTCTGTCTGAGTTTCTATCTGTCTGTGGAGGGCGGCGAGTGGGAGGGTCTATCAATCATTCCCAATCATTTATATTCAACGGCTCATATCACTTCACCACGATTGGGAGTGGGAGAAAGTCGGCTCATTTGCATAGGAAAGAGTAACTGTTGAAAAGCTGTCAGGGCAAACAAAATATATGGCTGTATTGATGTATACATTTGGTGTTTTTGTTCAGTGTGAGGAGCTGAGGATAAATGTGCGTGTGCCGTTTGCGTGTGTGGTGACAGATGCAATCTCAGTGCCGTGCATGAAAAAAATACCTTTTTGACAACTTCTGCGTTGCTTTTGTTTCATTCTTATTGCTTTACACCTGCCTTCCGATGCCACAGTCAGAATTTTTAGATTTTTTTAGAATTCATTTTAGATTATTGTGGGATTACCTTGAAAATACAATTAAAAAAATAAAAAGATGTATTCTTAAATAGTACAAAGCAGATGTTTTGTAGTTTGTGGAATGAATAGGCGTGCTTTTACTATTCAGAATAGTTATGAAATTCCTATAACTCTTTTAACTTTAGTATTCTGTAAGAAGGAGTTGAGGAAAATGTTGCATACATTTTCTTGTTTTCTTGATTTAAATTTAACAACCCTTGACTACTTTACAAGGAATGGGAAATATGGAGAACATGCTATATCACAGTCAATTCACAACATAATATTGATATATATATATTGTGGTGTAGTAAGTCTTGTGGGCATTTCAATTGACAAACAATTCAGAGATGAAATAGCCTCGACAGCTTATGTCTGTTTGTTTAATCAAGTGAGTTAAATGCATCACACTGATGCAAAAATTCTTATCACCTCACACTTCATATTGTCAAAATGCTCACCCCTGCTGTTTCACCTGCAACCCAGGATGAATGTCTTCATATTGAAGGAACAATGGCCCATGGGAACATCCCAAGGCCAATTGGGCCAATGTCACAATTTTTGATTGAAAAATGACTGTTGATTAATTATCAAAATAGATGCATGTTATTTGTCTATATACAGTAGTTTTGCGGTTCGTAAAGTTTCAGATATTTTTCTTCTACTTTGTAGATCTGGATGTTTAGGGTATAATATGACTCCATCACATAAGAGAAGAGAAGAAGTTCCTCATTGCATGATCACTCTTCATCTTTTACACTTTAGAGTGTTGGCTGCACGGAGGTTATCCGTTATCCAGTTTGTAAAATGGCTTTTCCCGCTCTACAATATATTTGGAAACAGTGTAACAAAAATATGGTCATGCTACACCTTTACTGCTTCCTCATTTCTTCGTTCTCCAGTCTGTCCTCCATTTCTGCCCATTTCTCTCCGACTCTCTCAGCGTGTGACCTTGTGTTCCTTCTGTGTTAGTGTGTGGAAATTGGGCACACCTAACTACAGGGGCTTAAGTATAATCATGTATTTTAGCTGCAGAAATGTACTGACGCACTGTTCCTCCCTGGAAAAAGAGAACTCCCAACATTAATTGAGGGATATTACTGTTGAGATCAATTTCCATGTTTCTGACAGTGATATTCATTCCCTCAGACTTGAAAAAATATTTATGTCTGGGTGGGGAAAAAAAAATGTAAAGTGACAGGATGAAAAAAAAAAAAATCAATTCCATCATTTCACACACACTTTAAAATACTTGTAAATTAGATAAATGTACAATTTTGATTTCATATACTGTACATTTAGGAATCCAAGTTGTTAATTTTTCACCATGCATGTCGCATTCTTTTTTTAATTTAATTCTTTAAAAAAAAAAATCAAAACATAATAAAAATAACATGTCATCAAAATTCATTTCAGTGCAGCTCATTTTAATCAGAAATATCAAAAATTAAAATGGCTTGACCATTTTTAGAAATGCAGTTCTGTCCATTTGCATTCATCACTTTAGATCGGGCCAAGTGGTAAGACTGCCAATAGGGGCCAGTGTGTAACCAAGTATAGGGCCTCAATAAAGCCGGCGTTCATTGGCGGAAGAGAGAGACAGGCAGGGGGAGCAGGTGGGGAGGACGGAGAGAGGGGGGCTATTGTTGAAAGGGGTTATTGTGAAATAGGAAACGGCAAACAAGGCAGTCTTTAACTCTGCTTATAGAATATGTTAAAGTGATGTCTGTGATGCGCTGTGTGAATTATTTGCCTTATCATAAAGTGCATTTATAACACACAGTCATAAATATGCATCAGTACGAATGTTTTCAAAATTGAACCTCTCTCTTCTCTTATTCCTCTCCCTCACCCTTTCTCCCTTTCACCCACCCTCCTCCTTTTTGCGTTGTGCTAACAACACAAAAACAACATTTTTAAAATGCAACCCACCAGTGGATGTTTTGGAAACATTTTCTATTCCCCACCCATTCACCACACCCACCCACCCCCACTCTCTCCCCTCCTCCTCTATTCTGGAAAATCTTCTATTGTTAAAGTGGGACAATTAAAAAAATGTTTTGAAGTCAAAAGTAATTAGAAATTCCACGATTGGTATGATTGTACTTTAATGGTGGTACTACAAGCACACATTACTGCTCTCTCGCTCACCCTCCCTCCCTCTTCCTGTCTCATCTTCATCATCAAAATCCTGTTTCTAATTTCTATGGATTTCCTGCCAAAAGCAGCCATGGCGTTGACCCCCTTAACTCGGACATATAATGTTCTTAATATCCAGATTAAATTTTTTTCTTAAGCTCTTTTCTACAACATGTGAAATATTTCTGCAATCAACCACAAAGCCAACCCCACCCACACCCTCTGTCCTTCCCTTTCCCCGTAATGGCCTGGCCTCCACAAACAAAACTTCTTATGTGATGCTCTGAATGCACCAACCCACCCAGCCTCTCTCTACAGCGCGCACACACACACACACACACACACACACACACACACACACACACACACACACACACCTCCCCCTGCTCTTGTCTCTTTGCAATTAGAAAGTGAAAAACTGCAATAAAGGTGGCGCTGTACAAGGAGGGCAGTTAATGAAAGAAAGGATTATGGGTAAATGCAGCACCAAGGGGGAGATTAGGAAAGGACGACCAGGCTCGCTGAGACAAAAGATCCTACTGACAAGAGCTGCTTAGTGCACACATTTCTCAAAACACAAACCAATACAATACACACCATCTACACACTCTTGCCACACAGAGCCATAGCTACAAATACATGCATGGAAGCACACTCTAATGTACAAATATGTACATATGTAATTATTTTACTTCCAAGTATTTTGGTCCATTTTAGAAAATGGGGCAAGGTTGGATAGCAGGCAATAATTAGTAATGCTGATATTCATTGGGCTGTACTACAGATAAGAAAAGGATGTATGTCAGTATGTTTTCCAAGCTTCCCAGTACACTAAATGAAACCCTTGCCTTTCCACCAGTACTGCCCACCATGAGACAGGCATACGGTCTCTTTAAGTAGAGTGATAAGCACTTCGGCCTCGATGCTGAACATGGAGCAAATTGAAAGTGAAGATTGCCTTCCCATAGACTTTATCTTTTCCCACTAAAACAGGGAGCGGGCGGCTACGACTACACCTATTGATTTTGCAATTTCAGCAAATTAAGAAGGAGACAGCCGGGCCTATTAGAGAGCTGTCTGTGGCTTGGACTAGCATGGCCACTGTGGCCTGTGATGGTGATGCTGAGGGAGAGAGGGAGAAAGAATGTGTATCTATTTTGGGCTGTTGTCTAATGTTTTTAACCCTACTTAGCAGGATGTATATAAATATGTGTTTATGCCACTCATCTCTTGATTTCATGGTATATAATATGTCACCAGCAGGCAGGCAGAGGCATATTGCACTGACGTATAAATATAACACAAGGCAATCAGGAAGAATGAATTACCTATGCATGTGGCCAGCCTCAGATTTCAGTAATAAAAGAAGCTAAAGGCCAATCTGTACCGCTGTAATATCCACTGCAATATGAAGAGTAATAAGAGGAATACAATTTTCTATAAGGGCGAGAGAAAGAGGCTCAATTCAATTATATACATCAAATAATACAAGGCTCTATAAATGTGCTGTTGGTTTGCTCATATGTAGGAGCTTGGTGGTGCCTGTCGACTAGTTTAGTTGTACTGTCACTGCTCGACTTGTTTTGAATGCAACAAGAGAAAGCACAAGGTTTGTTCACCTTTCAAGAGGTCAACAGAAACATATTTTTATGTTTATTTATTTATTTTTTTTACTGAGGAAGCTACCATACAAGTGCACTAATCCGTGATATACATTTATCGGCAGGAGGTGAATTTTTCTCAATTTTCAATCTGATTGTGTTATCAGCCTATACGACTTCCATATTGGAGTTTTAATATGGGAAATTCAATATGAGCAGTGATGGATGATTTCTCTGGTAAAGGGTGCACATTTTTCAAACTGATAGCTTTTTAGGTCCTCTAAAAATGATGAAATATGAGTTTTTTTTATTGATCATTAGTCTTAGGACTGCACCTGCTTCACCAATTTGTTTCCAATCAAAATTGGCATCAAGATTCATATTTGGCATCACTGCAGCAAGATTTTCTCATTATTCATTCGATAACGAGCAGGAATCACAAAGACAAAGAGCAATACAAGACACCCAATTTGTTCAATTTCCTCTATCGTGATTATTTTGTAGCGTTTTTCCCTCAGCCTAGTTTACATTGAATTTGAAACTGCTGTCCTCAGGCATTAGGTGCATATAGAGATGGATGAATGAATTTCTTGACCATTTTGCTTACTGTAGGTGCAAACTGGTTTTACAATCCACCTTGGGATATAAAATAAGCTAATTGGGCAATGTGTGAATTAATTCATATTTTCTGTGCGATGTATGTGCTTAGTCTATGTGAATTAGACAGGTACAGTAGTGTGTGCGTGTGTGTGCGTGCGTGCGTGCGTGTGTGTGTACGTGTGTGTGTGTGTGTGTGTGTGTGTGTGTGTGTGTGTGTGTGAGTGAGTGCAGAAAACGTGTCAGGGAATAATAGGACAAGTGAGGAGAGCGTGAATGGGAGGGCTTGTCTGCCATCGCAACATGAGAATCACAAGCTAATTCATTGATTGCCCCTTGGAAGAGACGGCTGCTAATTGTTAGGTAATTAACATGGCAAGCTGTAATTATGTTAGCCTAAGGACCCGATTAGTGTTTCTGCATGTCTTAATGGGCGCTGAGGGGCTGTGAGTGTTTTGTGTGTGTGTGTGTGTGTGTGTGTGTGTGTGTGTGTGTGTCTAAGCCTATCTGTTGGCTTGAGGACAGATGGCACATTGTCAAAAGCTGACATGTTTTGTTTTCCCTGATGTGTGTGTAGAGAGAGAGAGAGAGAGAGAGAGAGAGAGAGATAGAGGGGGAGAGCAATGCACAGAGAGATGGAGAGAGGGGAAGAGCTGCGCCCAGGGACTTGTCCTTTTGTTTCAGCATTGTTAATTAAGTGCTAATTGAGTGTAATTATTTACATCATCACACACAGCGAACAGAGATGTCAAGTGGCAGAGGCACAAAGGCAGTTGGTGGGAGGCTGGCAGCCGGCATCTGTTGCCTGAATGGTTACAACCCTCTGGCAGCTGAAAAGAAACAATTAGCAACAAGCTTACATCTCATCACCCAACTGTGCCCAAAAATATTTATACACCTTTTCCATGGTTTGAGTCACTAACGTTGTAAGTGACTCAAACCATGGAAATTATTATTATTTTTTTAAATAAAAAAATTAAAGAATGGCTTAATGTATGTCAAATAGAAATACAATCAGTAGAGACAAAGAGAGCGTTGAGGGAGTGATGAAGAGAAAAAAGAAGCTAGACCGAGAGTGACATTGATCAGTCAGGAAGAGAATGAGATGAGGCAGTATCTGGCGTGTTAGCACCTACAGCTAATCAACATGACAGAGTTTAGACTTGCCCTAGAAACTACTACAACAACAACAACACACACACACACACACACACACACACACACACACACACACACACACACACACACACACACACACACACACACACACACACACACACACACACACACACACACTTAACCTGACTGAGATAACCACCACCCATAGTTTAGATTCATCCTCCTACACAACATGCAGTATAATAATTCAGTTTGCAGCGTCCTGTGTCTACCTATACATAGACCCATGTAGATAAAACAAGTTTGAATCTTAAAAGTCCCATCACACCACTCCCATCCTTTATGTCTTCATCAGAAAATCACTGAACCTGGAATCAAATTTGGCAGCAGCTGGACTTCTTTCCTCTGGTTTTGTGAAGACAAATGAACAGCAATGAATCTTGATCATTTGCTACCTCTGTCTGTGCATAAACACCTTAAAGGCCGCAGAAGGCAGGGCCTCTATTGGTTCGATGATTGCGTGAAGCATGAAGAACATGAACATTTGAATAGTCGCAACCCTTGGTAACAAAGACAAAGTGTGCCCTGAGACAGGAGAACGAATGTCACTTAAATATGAGTTAACAAAAGGTCACTTAACAACCAGCCAGAATAAAACAAAACCCTAGGGTCTAAACAGACACGCATCATGCAGTGTTTTTAGAACATAGTGTTTATTTTGAAGAGTCACAGTCAAGTAGCTGTGACATATTGCTGTTTTTAGAGTTTAAATGTATTAAGAGGGAGCCAGCCTATATCGATGTTGTAAATCAATATTGCTGGAGAGGTGAGCTAATGCTGTGGTATCAAGTGTTCCATTCAAAACTAACACATTTTACAGTTTTTTTTATTGCTAAACAACAATGGGCACAACTGGAGCTACATGTGCAAAACTCTAACTGCAGCCTGCACAGCAGCATGTGGACCAAACTCTAGTTTGTTTTTCATTGCTTGAACACAATTTTCAAAACTCTACACACGTATTCCATGGCTTAACCATGACCTGCACAACAGTGTGGATTTACAGCACTTTGTTCAGATGCTAATACACTGCTGTCACAACTGTTAACCACACATTTCAGTCTGGTGCCTATCAAATACTGCTGAATGCAATTTCAAATGAAAGCCTAAGCAGGTGCCTTGTTTTAAACTACTTAGTGAACATATACAGTTTTTTTGTATAAAAACACCAACTAAGAACTGCAAACAATTATATACTGTACCATTTGTCACTAACAGGTAAATGAGAAAAGATACCAATATGCCCAGGTCAGATGTCTGTGGTTACATACACAGCTATAAAAAAACAAAATGTGAAAAACGCTACCTTTACTATAGTAAAACTGTGTTTTCACTGTTTTTCAGAAAGTAATGGAGGTGAAAGCAATGGAAATACGACATTCATTTGTATTTAAGATGATGCAGACATCCAATGTGATGAAGAAGACTTGCTGCATGATGCTGGAGAGAGGAAGGATTAGTCACACTATTCTTTGTTACTGTTATGTACCTTTTAGTTTTGTTTTTTTCCAGTAATTCCATAAATTTCTAGAGACTAAACACTATATTGAAGTAAACGGCTGACTTTCATTCTTTCTTGTTTCCCTTATGTGAAAATTTGTATCACATCAAATCTATATATTTTCTTTAAAGAAACTATTGAGTAGTGTGAAGTCAGTCACTAAAGATGAGAAAGTTTGTAATTTCAGTATTGGTGTTTGGCGCTAGTGTTCTGAGTAACAGTGTGTGTTATCTCAGTGAGGGTTGTTCATAGTGTTACGCTGCAGTGAGCCTGTTTTGAGACGTGTGGTAAGAGTTGTTTTGCTTGGAATGAGTTTTGCAGCTGATAACTGTTTAGCTCAGGTGACTGTTGGTAGTCTGTAGTTAGAGTTTTGCACATGTAGCTCCAGATGTGCCCACTGTTGTTTAGCAATTGAAAAAAACTGTAACAGGTAACGTGCTGGGCAGCAGCAGCATACAGCACCTGTATTATGTGTTGGTGCTTTTTAAAAGGTTTATGCACTGTATAAATAGTTTTCAAATATGGAAGCAATTAAAAGTTTCCATTCTGGTAAAGTTATGTCCCTGTAAAAAAAGTCAGTCTATTTAAAGGCAAATCCAGGCCTGAGATGACAAACCTTTTTGCGATTTGTCTAGATCGTTTGATGTTTGTCTTAAAAGACAAAAGAGGGCCAAATTTAGCTTGTCTCCCTAATTTGCATGCAATTTGTAACTTTTTGTTCCAGTTATTTCATAATTTCAAAGTTCAGTGTGAGATTGCAGAGCCAAATAAGAAAAAGTAAATGCTTTGCTTACATGCACAATAGTTTGGCCAAATGCTGCAGCCTGGTGTCTGCTGACTGGCTTGTGATCAACACTGAATAGTGTGTAGCGAGAGCAAATAAGGACTTCTCCTTATTCAGTGTGCGTGCATGCATGCATCTGACCGTGTGTGTGTGTGTGTGTGTGTGTGTGTGTCTGTTTGTATCTGTAAGAGCTTAAGTGTGTGTGTGTGTGTGTGTGTGTGTGTGTGTGTGTGTGTGTGTGTGTGTGTGTGTGTGTGTGTGTGTGTGTGTGTGTGTGTGTGTGTGTGTGTGTGTGTGTGTGTGTGTGTGTGTGTGTGGGGAGGGGGTTAAGCAGCGGGGTTTTCTCGCCTCTGGTCAGAGGTGGAATTAATTTTAGCTGGCAGTCTCACGCTGCGGTCATTTGGTTTAAAGGGAGGTGTTATTATCTTGATTTGGCCGTAACGGCTGGGGATTGGATAACCAACTGGCAGCTAGACTCTTTCAAAGACAAAGGGGATGGAGACTGTGTTTCTTTTATGACTGAGGCATAAATAAAAGAGTGGAAACAGTCACAATCAGAGAGTTACTAAAAAAAAAGGATCATATTTGTGCTCCTCACAGCAATCTTATCTAACATTGCTATGTTTGTCTATAACCATTTTGTTTTATAATTTGGAAAGAATATCAAAATGTAAATAAGTGGTCTGGCAGAGGACCTTTTTAATAAATATAAGTGACGTTTTGCAGTTAGCAATTCTTCTGTGCAATTTGATTTGCCGTAAATTGCAGATGGCACTGGATTAATGAATAACCGGGTACATCAATAATTGCAATCAGATACTAAGCAAACTGTGATTAAGCATGTGTATTTGGGTCACCAAGTGTTGAATAAAATGTTCACACATCCAAGACCACATAGATGCACACATTCACACACAGAGACAATATATTTATAAAACCAGAGATGATGGTTCTAAAGCAATTGTATTGTATATTCTTCAGAATGATCCTAAACCTCTACATCATTAAATCAATGATCTATTTCATGACAGAAATACCCAAATGACCATATACCCCATTTTTAAACACCAGCCATCTGCCAAGGAGGGCCTTTTCAGCAGCCCAATCATTTGCATAACCAAAAGATGATTATTTTTCCCCTATGAAAGTTGAAATGACTGAATAATTATAATGTAGTGGATTAGAATGAGGGAAAAAAACATGCCTTGATGTCAGAGAAGATTGCTGAGTAGTCACTATAATCGCTGCTTAGGTTTTTAATCAGAGTGAAATATGGGCCATAAATTATTGCCTTTCATGCAAACTTGTGTTTTTGCACCGGCGCATCGCAAATCTAATTTTTCAGCATTTTTAAGAGGCTTAAAAGATAGTTATTTTTGTTCAGGAACTCTGAATTAAAAGTCATTGGGGTATACTTTCACTCATGGGGATTATGGTCCATACTGTAAGGTTTTTCTCAGAATAACATTCTAAACTCTAAATAACCTGCCCTGGTTGGAGCACAACTGCCTCTGTTTTCATACATGCCTGCCAACTGAGATACAAACATAAAATACACGAAGCTCACATTGTGTAATACCTGAATATCTTCATCTTTATATCCTAAAGGAGTGTGCTTTGCTACACTGAACGTATTGCATCATCCTGGAATCTACAAATCCTAAAAGTATGTGCTGTTAAATCTTACAGCTGACGTACCATACTGTACAGCAGTGTCGTACGAAAAGACAAACTCATGCATTTATTTAAAGCACCTTTCAGCCTGAAAGTGAAAGATAGTTTTAATATTACATAACACCTCAAGATTCAGCCGCTAAGATAAGATGCTCTGAGCCTGGAAAAGAAAAACGGCACACATGCGTACAATGGGTTTATCTATGAGCTCCATTCTTGCTGCTTGCACGCTAAACACAGCAAAGTCTATGATGCCTGCTCACCCTTTATCCTTAACAAAGCAGCAAAGCCAATCCATTGTGCCGGATCCATCTGTAACAAATTCATACATCCATATCGACACACCAGGAAACACGACACCCAAGGAGAAAGGGATAGAGGGATGGACAGAGAGATGGAGGGATACATTTCTCCTTCTCTTTTTGTTTTGTTGGGGTTTTAGTAATCAGAGTTGTCCCCC
>NC_045754.1:16386700-16392496 GCF_008692095.1 Etheostoma spectabile | reverse complement strand
CCCCCCTTAGTCTTTACAGCTGTAAATTGCTTTGCCACCTCTTCTCCCAGCAGCCTGTCCTGCCAAATCCGCCCATGATGTATCATTATCACAACTTTGGGTGGAAATCCATAGAATCAATAGGTTTGTCAGGGAAACTCGTGCCTGGGATTGCTTACACGCTGTGAGGCTTGTTCATCCACTAGTCAGGCCTATCCTGCCACAGGCAATGGCAAATCAAAGCGCATATAGGTATGTGCAGGAGGTACATGAACGCACATTCACACGGGCATATTCAGACACAAAGGCCTGCATGCACATATGAAAACAAACAAATGGATACAAAGCACCAGTAGCACAAGGACACGGCAACTATTTTGTATGTATCTATCTGTCCATCTATATCCATCTATCTGTCTCTGTCTATCCCTGTCTGTGTTTTACTTCATTAGTCGAGCTGGTCAGCAGGAGCTGGACGGACGTCTCTTCCCATGTAATTACTGTCCAGTAAACAGGTCAGAAGGGTAGAGTCCAGCCGCAGCTGCTGCAGCTTTCAGCCGCTCACACACATACACACACATGCATGCGCACAACTACACACTCTGGCTGTGGGTCCTGAGCTTTCAGAGTGGTATTGATTGGTTGGGCTGTGACATCTCCTAAGCCATGTCACCCCTGTGAAAGAAGCCTCCAAATTGACCAATAATAAAGTGGTGGAAGTTGTAGTGGCACTCTCCTGGGAGCTGTCCATGTGGACTGTGTGTGTGTGTGTGTGTGTGTTTGTGTGTGTGTGTGTCACATTTGTCTATGTATGTATATGGTTGTGTGTATATGTGTATGCCCTCTTTCTTTGCTGTCCCCATCAACACCACAGTGACCATCCCTGTTGGAACACATTTTAGATTTTTTGCTTCTGCTGTTGTTCACAGCATATTACAATAGTAATAATAGGTTGGCACATAAGATTGATAAAGAAGTGCTTTTTCTATGTATTTTTCATCTACAGTTTTACAAAAAAGTTAAATAAAATGAAAAAGAAATTATCTGAAGAATTAGCTGTAAAGGCATGATGTTATAATAGTTATTACAATGTTGGAATTGTATGTCCTACATTGATTATTGTACTGTCTGATATAGTATATACAGCTTTTTCAAAACTGTGTAACCAATCTAGTGATCCAACTATCGGCACAAACTCTACTCTAATGAGAGTTACACTTCATTTATGCATACAAGGGTAATAATGAAATGTGTTGCGTTTAGTTCCCTAGTTTATGCATTCTTAACATGTCGGGGTTATTGCACTTGGGGGCAGTGCCCAAATGGCTAAAGCAGTGTACAGTACGCATTATGCAAATATGCTTAGCTATATTTGGCCCAGTTGAATGTGTACTTACTAAAAAGCACATGCGAGAAAAATTCAATTAAACTTGAATGTATATAAAATCAAGCTTTTAGGATTGTGTGGCATATGCAATTGAGTTTAAGTAGGAATACATTTCAAACAGAAATAGCCCAAACGGTCTATTAAGTGAAGAAACGTCGGGCCCCTCCGCCCCCTACTACTAATGTCTGTTAGTGATGGTGAGACACCATGACTGCAGCTGCACACTGTTGACATTTTGTTATATTATGCAAATAGACTTACATTTTGTCTTTGTACTACATGAACACACACTTTTATAGAGACCTGTCATTTACTGAGTCATTGATCCTCACTTTGAGAGAGTGAGAGATCAACCTTTTATACGTGTGTGTGTCCATGCGTGCGTGCGTGTGTGTGTGTGTGTGTGTGTGTGCATGCGTACGTGCGTGTGTGTGTGTGTGTGTGTGTGTGCGTGTGCGCGGTCCAACACCAACCTCATTATAGTGCCGCTTTATGCACAAAGACTGTGGGGTCACATTGATTTGACTCCCTGGAGTATTAGCATGGGATTACAGCAGTCAACAGGCCTTCATTGATGTGTGTATATGTGTGTGAATGTGTGAGGGAGGGAGTGAGTGAGTGAGTGAGTAAGAGAGATGAGAGAGATGAACCAAGGGTAATTAGTCCATAGAATAGTCCGACATGCTGCATCTCTGCCATTGAGTGTGTGTGTGTGTGTGTGTGTGTGTGTGTGTGTGCGACTTTGTGAGTGAGCAAGTGTATTTGTGCGCCCTCATTAAGTCTTTGTACTAATACAACCACCACCCTGCTTGAAGTGTTAGACTCTTTGAGAGCTTCTCATCTTTATGATTTAACACTTTGATCTGAGAGTTGGATGGTGTGTAGGCGGGTGTGGGGGGGTAATGTTGTGCCTGTGTGTGTCCCGTTGTATTAACCCGTGTGTGGTAGTGTACATGTGTTCAATATGTCTGAATGTGTGTTCTATCTTCACCTGTGTGTTGATGTGTAACCATCATAAAGAAACATATCCAACAGTTCACAATCAGCATGTTCTCTAGGTGTGTGTATAATGACAGCCATTTCAAACACTTGGTGGATTACTCATTATCACAATTTGCATAACTTTGAAGTATTCATAGCATTAGCGAGGCAATTACAATAATTAACATGGGAATCCATGTCAATGGGCCACAGCCACGAGGCAAGTGCAATTACAGCTATGCTAATTAGGGTTTGATTAAGCTTTTAAAGAACAATCGGCTTATTTAACTGAACATATTCAAGAGGCTGTAGAGACATTGACCCCCCCCCCCTCCACACACACACACACACACACACACACACACTCCTGCCTGGGAGTACTCTCACACCGTTCTCCGTGCCTGATAGTTTAAAACATGCACAAGTACACACATATGCATATGCACACAGAAACACACACATGTGTACATAAATATGTAGAAGCACCAGGTGTGCAAGGTGGTGGATGCACACACACAACTCCCTGTCCCTGCTCTGTCTGCAAACGCAGTACACAGGCGTGCATGCACACATACACACATACAGAACAAATCCATGCCCTCATGCACACACACATGGCTGCACACCCAATGCCCCGACCCAGCCCGCCCCCCCACACTCCTCCTCCTTTTGTTTTGTCCGCCAGTCTTTCTTTCCAGACAAGAAGACAGGATGTTTTTTTTCATTGAACAAGAACAATTTGCTGTCTGATGTTTGAAGCCTCATTGTAGTGACGGGGTCTAAATTAAAGTGTGGGCTTATTAAAGCCTGTGTGTGTGTGTGTGTGTGTGTGTGTTTTTGTGTGTGTGTTTTTGTGTGTGTGCATGTGCTCCTGACACTGATCCGCCCAATAAACTCACTGTCCGTGACTAAGAGTGCGCTCGCAGCAAGACAGACACAATTGCCTGTTAAGTCAGTGTTGCTTTTATTGGGCCTCCCTGAACAATGCCTTGATGTGTGTCACGGCTCCAAACCAACATGAATACATGGCGAGATTATTTTAATGAATTAGGGTGCCCTCCTTTTTGGTATGAGGGCATTTTCTGATTGTTGATCAATGCACACCTTTTGCTCATTACAGATGGCTTCTTGTTAGGTCTCTATTAGATTTTTGTTTCAGAGCAGGGTGAAATACTGTTTTCACATCATTTTTTAGGGCTTGTTTTAACCTGAATGGAAAAGTGATTTTGGATTACTGCATTTAAGTCCTGCCAGCCACCACAAAAGCCTGATGCTTGAAGAAGTAGGGAAGAAAGAGTTTGATTGAGAAACTGTTTCATTCAATTCCAACATTGAGGGAGAACATCATACTTCCTCACTGGATAGTGCCAGACGCTTTGGCCTTTTTAGTCCACTGTGCCAAGTACGATAAAACAATGCTCTAAAACTCAATCCTTTTCGACCCTGTCTGAGCAGAGGTCTCTCAACTTTTTTCCAGAACATAAATGAGTAATTTAATCTTTTATCATGGGCCTGGGGCTCATTAAAATATATTGCTTCTTTTGTCCAGTGGGGACCTGCCAAAAAAACAGACCCATGACCTATTTTTTTGGTCTGCACTTATAGTCAAGGCCAGCTGTTTTAAATGGACTCTTAAGAAGCTACAGAAATGTCTTCATTTCTTTTTGAGGGAATCTATTGTCACAAGTGCAATGGAAGTGAATCAAAGCAGGAAAAAAGTGACTGATGGAGTCACAATTGTCTGTCTTATGGTTTGAGTCAGTCTGGGTCAGCTAGTCGATGAATGTCACTCACTGCCATGTCACTATAGCACGAATAAAGCGCTGCCTTGGAAAGTCTATAATAACCATTGACAAGAGGGGTGCTGTTTATTTGTTATGACACACACACAAGGTAGAGCATACCTGTACATGCACAGTTCATACACACTTACTAACGCACACACATTAAGTACTTTTCATTCAGTGTAAATCCATCCCTACTCTAAAGTTGCCTTTTGAGTTCAGTTCGGTAAGGCTGCATTTGTTTGAGCCAGTCGGAGGTATGTGTATGTATGTGCATACACTGTATTTCTGTGTGTGTGTGTGTGTGTGTGTGTGTGTGTGTGTGTGTGTGTGTGTGTGTGTGTGTGTGTGTGTGTGTGTGTCTGTGGTTGTGCAGCTATCATCATTACCCTAGTCAATACCCACATGTCCACGCATTGATCACTCTATCGATGAGCGATGGGGAATCTCAGGCTGAGGAGAGCCGTGTGGATCTGTTTAGACTTTTACTGAGACCACACAGTGAGATCAGCTCAAGTTCATCTAAAAATCCCCTCCAGGGCAAGATTATTGGCTCTTAGACGGCTTTACAGGCAGCATTAAATGCACATCTGATTATATTTTTTCAAATGAAAATGCATATTATTGCAATAACATATTTATACATATTTTTTAACATGTATTTGTTTTATCCTCTGGACATAGATACTTGAGCACATTACTAATCATAAGATGCAATGTTTGTAGGCTAGAGGCTTTTATCTCCCACTACATGCATGCTGATTGTTGTAAGTAAATTATAAATTAGTTTTATTCATTTATTATCAAACCACAGTATTTCTATCTTGATCATAAGCTCAGTCTTTTGTTTTTCTATTGATCATCTTTATGATCATCACTCTGCAGTCAGAGACAATCACTTTTTTAGATTTTTTTAGACTAACAAAGCAATATATTATTTATATTACATTATCATGTATTATATCAAGAGATCAATAGATGAAATAAAAAAATATACATTTTTTTGGTCACAATGACAAACCACTTGGTAAAGTAACAACAGCTGTTAAACTTCACTGTGTGCTACTTGATCTAACAAACATGCTATACACAGTATATTCATATAATAAGGGTCAATTTTCTCAGACATTCGGCGCGCTGTACATTTAATTTGTGGGTCACCCTGGATTGGAGAAGTCGTGCTAATTTTAAGCGAGAGGTTCTTCATCTTTTTCAGCCCAAGTTTAGTTTCTCACCCTGAGATGCAGGCTCATTAAAATATATTACTACTCTTGACATGTGGGAACCCAAATGGGAACTCACCAGCAGCAGGACCACGGCCCATTTAACTCCCGAGCCAGAGCTCATGAAACCGATAGACAGTTCCCATGCATAATTAACATACTGAACATATAGTATCTAATTCTGCTTAAGATCCACTGTGCGATCGTGTGCCTGTGTCCATGTGACTGTGTGCACAGGTACACTTTATTTGTTCTGGATGTAGCTCTTAACACAGTACCTATACAAGCAAAGCTAACAACTTGGCAAACCACTATGAAACCTTTTTAAAGATTACCGAAAGATAGTTGTTAATTGCTCATATTGTTTATTACATTTTTTTTGTTTGTTTTGTCATAACTGCTTACACTTTTCTGTTCCCTGTATCTGTCTTTTATTGTCTGT
>NC_045754.1:16365659-16386690 GCF_008692095.1 Etheostoma spectabile | reverse complement strand
AGCGACCTTGAGTGCTCAGAAAGGCGCTGTTAAATAAAATGAATTATTATTATTATTATTATTATTATTATTATTATTATTATTATTAATAAATGGCCTTAATTTTACATTGACTTTTTAACACCTCCCGCTCTATTTTTCCTTCTCTCTCCACCTCACACTCGCCAACGTGTGGGCTGCTACTGCCGCTGTTTGCGCAACAGGCATGGTGTGTGTGTGAGGCTGTGACACTGTTTGTGCCACTGTGTAAGCGTCATGTGGCATGTGTGCAGAAGATAATGAGCGGACGCCCATCCTGTGCGTTGGCTCATCCAGATGCTCTACACGTTGTTTTTACTCAGGCAGTGCGCCTAAGCCATATAAAGGCAGGGAAGACCCAGATTATAGGCATTTAGTAAACAATCAATATTTAATGTAAAAGTTGATGAAGTTGAATCATTCAACATTTCCAGCTGACACTAGTGAAGTGTGCAAAGGTGAGAGCCTTGAAACAAAGATTCTAACTGGAACAGGTGTGAAAACTACTGTTGGATGGGAAGATAGAAGGGTTCCTCAAAATAATAAGCCTTTGAGACTTAAATGTGGTCTTAATTGCAACAAGTAAATCTGTGCTTCTAATGGAGGTTTGCTTTTCAAAAAATAGGCTATGTGAGTATTTATTGTCTTTTACCGCGGGTGTGTATAATATAATAATGTGGGATGATAAGTGGTACATTTATATAAACTAAGACTTATTCCAGTTTTAATCCAAACATATTGACATATACATACACATGCTTACTTTTTTACTCACTATCAACTCTTGTATTTTTTAGATTGTATTCAGTTGCAATAGAGACAACCCTGCAAGCACACCAGAGTTGTGCTTTTTCTGAAGAGTTTACACAGAATTATGTGATGTGTGAATGTTAACAGCACATCATAGAGAACATTTCCATGACAGCATTGTAGCATAATGTGTGTCAACATAGTCAGTTTGGCTGAGCATAAAAAAAAGGAAAAAAAAGCCTGCAGGCCTCTTATATTTTCTCCATCTCCAGCTTTCAATTTCTCACTCCCCATCCCCTTCACCATCACTCTCCCTTCTCCCTCTCCACCCATGCCCAAGCCCCTCCTCCTCCATCCCCCGAGGGTGTCCTGAGACCCTTCATTACTGTCGCCATGGTAACACCTCAACCATTTGACAGTGGTCCCGGACACTCCTCCCCACCCACCCATCTTCGTTTCCTGGCTCCTTATGTCCTTGTCTTCCTCCCCTCCTTTCTCTTCAGCCCCTTCAACCTCCCCTTTCCTCCCCTCCCCTCCCCTCCCAAACTCCCTCCTGCTCCTCTCAAAACATGGCTTCTGGACAAAAATCACCAAATCACAGCGGCAAGTGGGGCATATGATGATGGGACGACCCCCTGAGGTTTTCCTCTCCCCAACCACTCCTTAAATGGCTGGAGCAATCATAACGTTTGAAGTCAAGTCCCAATTCCACTCTTTTTACTTTCTCCGTCTGTCTGTCCGTCTGCCTGTCTGCCTTTTTCTTACACGCTTTCCTCAAGAGTCGAATTGGCTGACATGTGGGCCTATATTGCCATGACAGAGGGATGTCGTGCCGACTATTTCTGAGCCAAATCATTTGCCATCCAATTAAACATGGGAATATTGATCTCATGCCTCATTTCTGAGGATTAGTCTTCCCTTTGAAACATGCTCTGTTTGAAACGTGGCCATGATGAAAACACACACAGACACACGTGCACACCAACATAATATACATGCTGAGAGACACGAGCGCGGTTGGCTGTCAGCCCGCCAGGTGTGACATGCTGATCACATGTCATTACGGCTCGCCTTCACATTGGCGACAGTTGATGATGTCAACATGAGATGTAAGGCCACCCCTGTTGCTCAATGCTGAGCTCATGTCTGCCCATACTGTAGGTACATGCACAAGCACACACACACACACACACACACACACACACACACACACACACACACAGGGTCTATCATTCTCCCCGCCACCTCTGTGCTCCTAGCAATTTTTTAATCATGACTGGTTTTTTGTAATTATAAACACTCTGAGATGCCCATATCAAGAGCTTCATAGAATTCAGGCCTTGGGTATCCTTGGTGCTTTTGAAAAAAATGCTCGCTGCCCCCCTACACACACACACACACACACACCACACACACACACACACACACCACCACACCACACACACACACACACACACACACACACACACACACACACACACACACACACAAATTTCACTTCAAAAGCAGGCCCTTCTTTTTGAGCTGTCTGCGCGGCTTTTGCATACACCTTGAAGGCCTTTTGCCCAGAGCCGCAAGGTCAACACAAGTTGTTTGTGCGTGTCGTGTCGAGCTGTCCCCTGGGCTCATCGGCTTCAGAGGCCAGGCCCCGCTTTTTCATACCGCAAATGCCCCATCCTTCAAAGTCAACCCCCAACATCTGAAAGAAACAAGACTTTGAGAGCCAAAGTTAATGTCAGCAGAAATTAATGGACCAACTTTTTTTGTTAAAAAAGAAAAACAAGGTTCCGTTATCTGAATGGAAAGTTGGCAATTTATAGGTTAAGTGACGTTTCCCAGTGATATCTTAAAATGGAGCCCTATTACCAGCCAACATAATCTGTAATCTTTCTGTTTACAGCACTGACTCCATAAGAGGAGGAACACTATAATAACCTCCACTCTAATAACAATATTTTGTGCTTTATCCGTCATTATCAAACTCATCAGCTGATTGCGGAGCTAAATCGAACATCTTCATGTTAAAATAGCAGTGATTTAATCTTCAATCCAAATAATAATCACCCTACCCTAACTATTATTTCATAATGCTTATGTTTACAATGCACCAGGCCAAAGGTCACACTTGAATAATATACTTTACTAATTGCATAGGCTGCTTTTTAATTCCTGATAACCTTCTCAAAACAACATTGTATTTTGATCATCAAAATCATTCATCGTATCAATGTGTTTCTTATTAATCTAAGTTACATACATTTTCATAAAGGCTGTGATGTTTAGAAACAATATTTATTTTTTGACCTAACCTTGAATTATTTTTTTTAAAAGCACACCAAAAAATGAAGTTTAACAATGTTAAGGACAAATAATTCATCATTTATTTACAAGAATCCAAGACTTGGATTCAAGTATTAGTATAATGAAATAGATAAATGTGAACATTTTATAAAAGCAGACTGCTGTTGGCCATCTTATAAAAGTTTCAGTGAAGATGTTATTGACATAGGACTGATCACAGGCAAGTTATGAGTGCGTGGTGCAGTGTGTGGGCGTTCAACAGCAATGACATTATTGACTGTTGCATAACCTGCACTAAAGCTTTTGTGTTTCTTGCACTAAGGGGAGATTTTTTACTTATTTGATGATTATTTTACTTATATGAATAGAAAATGGGTTCCTATTGAAGGGACCCCCAAGATATGAACGGTTTGACCAATGAATTAAAAAAAACGAAAATTGCAAGACCCCTGGTTCAAGTTGAAGACATCTAACTTCAGCATGAATTATAAAAACATTGTCTTTGAAAAGGACCTTGTACTTTCACTTTACTTTTTTTTCCACTCTGTAAAGACCATGAAATGAAAGAAA
Source organism: Etheostoma spectabile (assembly GCF_008692095.1). NCBI lineage: Eukaryota > Metazoa > Chordata > Actinopteri > Perciformes > Percidae > Etheostoma > Etheostoma spectabile. The sequence continues at coordinate 16,383,051 of NC_045754.1, read as the reverse complement.
TGTGGGTTGTTGGGGCAAAGGAGTGCACGGTGTCTCCAGAGTCATTTTCATTCACAGATAAACACACGGCAGCATCGGTAAACAAGATTCACGGGGAAAGAGTGAGACACATTTGATAGTCATAAAGGATTTTTTCCCCTCAACGAGCAGAGATCAAATAAACTCTGTGTCTGAGGTGCCGCGTAGCCTCAAGCAGAGGAGCATAAATTTAGAACAAATCTGGTTTCTTTTACAAGGGTATTACTTTAATTTCTTTGCCTGGGTAAAAAAAAAAAAGAGAGAAATGTATGAGGCAAATTATGAAAAAATAAACGAAAAGCACACGTCTTCCATATAACCTTCCTATCCATAAGAAAATATGCAGTATCCCAGTTCAAGTTGTCACCTCACATACTACCTGACCCCGCAGCTCCCTTTTAAAATCAGTTTTGTTTGAAAATGAAAAAGCAATTTTCCTTGGGTTTATAATCTTCAGTAATAGTCAACCATCATTTTTAATCTTTAGATGCATTTTAAATCCAAGCTGTAATGTCTTAACTCTCTGCCAAGGTCAAATATCTTAGCAAATAAGGCTTAAGCTTTGTTTTATATGAAAGAATTACATGATTAATACCAAAGAATTAATCACGTACTCTTCAGATCTCCCAGATTGGTTTTGTGCTAAAGGATTATGCTGTCCTACTTTTTTTTCCACATAGCATAAATTGACATGGAGGTTTGTTTAGCAAAGTACTGCTAAATGCATTCTTTTTAGTTCTGTAGATGCACAGGGAGACTTGATTGTCGGCTTCACCATCCAATGATATTAAGTTCCTCCACAACGTTTAGGATAATCTTTAGCAGTTATTAATTTACACTCAGTAACACAAAGATGCATCATTTAAAATAAACACAAAACTCATGAAAGTTGAATAAGGCTTAGACGGAAACGATCTAAAGTGAAAACGCGTTTAGACAAGCTTTTTTTTGGGGGGGGGGATATGCATGCAAAAGGCACATCTGATCAAATATTTTGTTGTTTTCACCTGTGAGTGTTGTTGTGTAAAGAGGGCCTTAGGTTAACCATGCTAAAGCTTTTTGGTGTGTGAATTTCTTTTTGCTGTTTTGTGTGTTGGTGCTACAGAGCAGTTGAGAAAACCGCTTTTACCTAATTATGACTCAGGACACGCGCATTGACAAGAGGAAAAAACCCGTCCTACTGATAGTAAACTCATAGACTGTCAATGGGACTTTTAAATGGAAATGACCACACTGAACACGTCATATGACATTCTGGTTTATACTGTAACTCTCAGAATACAATGACACTTGACTTAACAGTCTTCTAGTCCATTAAGTCCCCTTGTTGTTTTCTCGGCTCCCTGGAGTGCAGCTTTGTGAAAGAGCTACTGATGAACACAAATACTGATTTGGCATCCAAGACTATAATGTTGAAGATTGCCCTTTTATGCCAAAAGAGAAAACTCCAGCAGCCATTCCCCTCTGCAGAATCAGTCGTCATCTGATTCTCCAAACCCAAATCATCAGCTGCCACCTCATGTTTCAGTATTTTACGACCACCCGGGAGGGCATCTCTTATTAATGCACACTTTTATAAACTGGACAGCAGTTTCACTCCTCAACCCCCTCCTGTACGTCCAAACAAACCGTGATTTATAATTCACATGATTTACGATCCATCAGAGTGCAGTACCGCCGTCTACTCAGCCATTCGTTTATACATGCACCCACTACAGATAAAGTAAAACTAGATGTAGATGCATTGGATGATTTCATTCAAAACCTGCTCATGTGTTTATTATGCACAATAAATCTTAAACCACTTGGAGTGTCAAAGCAATCTGTTGCCTCTGCTGCACTTTTATTGCCGGGCAAAAATGATAAGTTGCTTTGTAAATTGCAGGGATAGCGACACATGCATTCTAATGGGAGATTTTGGATGTTCCTGCATTTTGACCAATGCAAAATTGAATATTGCTGAATGTTTTGTGGGAAAACTTGTATCACGACTAGGCTATGAACACTTAACTTCATGGACAGAAACAGACCAATATATTTGAATCAGTGTATAATGTACCAGCCAGACTTAGTATTTATGCATCCATGACACGCGTGATAACAATCCTATCATACATTTTTTTCTAATGCATCTTTTTTTCAAACATAAAGCTACTACTCACTTTTAAAATCTGTTATCCTTTGGTCTTTTATTTTACATTTTTATGAAACATCTGAATTGGGTTTTATGAAGTTGGTGTGAGTGCATAGATGTGATTATCATATGAAAGGTTATATTTGACCCTCCCGAGTCAGTTGCATTTAGCATCCATTTTGAGTTGCTCTCCCCTTTTGTTCTGGATTGCCTCGGATATCACCTGGCTGTGACTGTGAGTTTAATGAATGCTGATGTCTCTATACGTGACGGGTATTACACAATAAAAATGTTTCCGTAAAACTCACTATGTGGGGTAATTGGTGCTGTTTAAAAATGCATCAGGTTTCAGCGTGGCGGCATAGACACATGCGCAGACGCACAAATATGCACACTCACACACACAGGCGCACACACACAGTTGCACGCCAGGCGCTTTCTGATCTGACCCGTCAAAACTCATTAAGGCTTAAAACATATTTCCAACTGACACCCGAAGTCTCCATTAGAAAACCGCCAATTACCGCTGAAAGATATCCCCCACCTGCCTGCTACATTTGCATATGATTGGAGCGATCAGTTAAAATGAGAGCATTTTGGCGCTGCTTAAAAATTCACAGTGCGCCGCCAGATCAAGGGAGGGGGGAGGCATAGTAATGTGAAGTCAGCGCTTTAACAGCAGGTTTAAAAGTTGCTTGGACTGCGGGGGTGACAGTGGGGTTGTGTCCTTAAAATTATGGTTATAGATATAAGTTGAACAGCAGTGCCCCATCTTTGCGCAGTTCTCAGCATTAGACTGTTTTGCCAGCGCAAAGTGGATCTAAACATCTCTCATTTAAATATATTTGAATAAAAGGACGAGAAATAATAGGCTCTGAACATGTAGCTCTATTGTTGTGGGAGTAAAGAGAGCAAGCAGTGCAGTTTTTGTGCAATTATAAAATGTTATAATGGCAAAGTTATGCTCAGGTGTGTGTGTGTGTGTGTGTGTGTGTGTGTGTGTGTGTGTGTGTGTGGTGTGGTGTGTGGGTTGGGGGTTGGTGTGTGGGTGTGTGGGTGTGTGTGTGTGTGTGTGTGTGTGTGTGTGTGTGTGTGTGTGTGTGTGTGTGTGTGTGTGTGTGTGTGTGTGTGTGTGTGAGAAACCGAGAGAGTGAGTGGGAGAGAGAGATTTAAGGTCTTTGCATCAAGGTTTTTAAGAAAAACAGCACTTATACCCATTTAAATCAAGATCATTCATGTTCAAACCGTCCTTTCTGTGTCTCTGTCTCTCTTCTCTCTCCTCTTTATCTTTTGTCTCAGTCTGTCAGTCTGATTGTCTGACCATTACTGCCTTGATAAAGTTGTCTGGTGATGAGAAGTCAAGTCTTCAATCAGTGCAGAAGTAGGCCAATAGATGTGAATCCAAGCATATGTCAATCAGAGCAATAATCACCACGCCTCTAGCTGAGGTGGGAACTGTAACAGTGGACCCTATGGACACACACACACACACCCACACACACACACACACACACACACACACACACACACACACACACACACTCACACTCGCCCATCCATACGTATTCACATGCACAAAAACATGCACATGCACCCACAGATCGAAGTCAGTTAAGGTCAGAGAGCTTTATGTGGTGATGATAGATTTCTGATGTTTGTATATTTATATTGTACAAAGTTAGTTCCTATACACTGACTATATACAGATACCACGTATCTGACTGTTGCAACAAGAGTGAAGTCAATTTGACAGCTGCAACTTTTTTAATGGAATATGAAATGTAGGCCTGTGAGTAGACAGCATGCAGCAGTGAATGAAAGGTATAGTCCAAAGAACACAATGTACATTACCCCAGCCGAGTCCCGCTGCTACACACATTAAGCTTTCATGGGAAAAGTTTTAAAAGCACATGTCATATTTTTTGAAATGGCATATGTGAATGGAGACCGTTTCCCAAAAAAAAAAAAGAGTCACCAGTGTGATTTCTGGCCACTGTGCCGGCATGTATCGGGTCAAAGCGTCCCTGAGCGAGCAGGACTCAACCTCAAATGTACCTGCTCACTCAGTGTGATTCACTAACACTGTTGACGAAATGCCTAGGACACAAGGTGAAACGGGTTTATTGTTTTTCGCTTGGATTTACCTTCATTGAAGAAAAGACATCACTTATGATGATGACGTCAAGGCAAATGTAGGAGCTGTTCTACTGACAGATCGACCTACATTTAGTGAATCTACATGGGTATCATGTTTTGCAGCTCAAGTTACATTGGATGAGATTGTTAGACTTTGCTAAATGTAAGAAAATTAAAATGTACATATAATAAGTTGAGATAATGTGATTTGGCTTATTACCCTATTGTTGAAAACATTTTTTTCTTCCAAAAACGGTGATGACATTGACTGTGAGGTGTGACACATTGTCTTTACACAACAGACAGTAATGACCGGGCTGATGGCAAGACGATCATTATTATCACCATAATCATCATTGGTATAATCAGTACTGTTTTCAGTGGGAGATTGCTTTCAGCCTTCTATTGGTTGGTCAGAGTGTGATAGGGGGATGGAGGGACACACACACACACACACACACACACAAACCCAGCAGCTCTAAACGAGGCTCTTCATTGTTTCCCATGTGATTAAAACTGAGTGCCGTTGAGTCTCTTATATTGTCATCAGCCTGCTTTTGTGTGTGTGTGTGTGTGTGTGTGTGTGTGTGCTCTCCCTGCAGTGGCCCTGCTCTAAATGAATGTCAGCTTGCCTTAGTCCAAGCATGGGCCCCTATGTGGCCGATCGATACTTCATTAGGCCTGGATTGTCTTGTGTCCATGCAACCTTGAAGCTGTTCCTTAATTACCCCAGCATTAAGGCCCTGGACGGTGCTACAAACCACGCTACACTGAGGATGGCCAGACCCAACAAAGCAACACCCGCCCACCCCACCCCCACCCCTCCCACACCCCCTGCCTCCCGCCTGATGCAAAAATACCCACAAATATACATACATACATACACACACACACACACACACACACATAAAGATACATAGCACCTTGAGGCTACAGTGAAAGGAGGGGTTTGATGGGCAAGGAGGGGCAAAAAGGAGGGGACCAGGGTGGGGGGGAATAAGGGTGGATTGAGGGCAATGAAGGAGACACAGACAATCATCAGAAGAAAACGGAGTATGAGTGAATTTTTCAAGTGTATTCCTAATAATCGCTACAAATACTGTTGCAGTGGACAGAGCATAGCAGAATATGTTCAGTTGAATTTGTGATTTTGGTGTGATCAGTTCATAGCATTTTCTTTTCTTCAGGTCAGTCGCCACAAGTCACATTTTTTCATTGGAGATTTTGCTAGCAGGCTTAAACTAAAATTATTGGATTGCAATCTTTGCGGTGCAACTTGTGGTGCATTACTAACATCTTTTTCAAGATCAGAAAGAGAGCGCACACAAGATACAATGCTGAAATGTCACCAGGCTTGACATTTTGACCGTGCATATGTGTGTATGCATGTATTTATATGAAGTGTGTGGGTGTGTGCTTCATATCAAGGTATGTGTGCGCCTTGCAGCCATTCAACGAGAACATAAATTCTAAAAGAGGAGGGGGAAAAAAAAGAAGTGGGAGGAGCGGAAAAAAGGGGACAATAAAGTTAATCTTGAATCTTGGATGATGACAAGGAGGGGAAAACAACCTATAAATACATCTGATTTCTTTCTTCTTGTGCGCTGAGTCAGACATGGGTGAACATTTTACAAAGTTAGAAATACTGTACTGATGTTAATGTTAGTAGGTGGAAAACTGATGTAATCTGGAGAGAGAGACGGTCAAAGTAAGGGAGCATGAGAGGGAGGATGAAGAAAGATGAGAGATGGTAGAATGGGTTCAGGTAGATCATTGCAATGAAAAGGGAGAGGCAGACAACGGAGGAGGTAAAAGAGGAGGAAGTTAAGGAGTAAGGGGGGTGAGAAAAAGGGTGAGATGTGGAAGAGTAGGCAGATGGGAGGGTGGGGGTAGGAGAGGGAGGGAGGAGGAGAGTGGTGCAGTCAAATGGCACTCATGACAAATGACATCCCCTGTCTCCCAGTCCCCTCTCCTCAGCACCATGATTTGTCATCTCCACTTCTGACATTTTTCATCGCACTATCAAATCACCCTGACAGAATGATATTTTCTAATTCTCCCAGCCTTGGAGCACGCCAAAAATAATGGCCTCCACATGCTATGCACACTCTTTCTCTGTTTCCCTATCTCTTTTTATTTTCCGTCCTGTGTCTCGCGCAAACATCTGGTGATTCTTTAATAATGAATATGCAGCATCGCAAGTATATTGTAGGCAAGACTTGACTGGAAGCAATCTGCTTCTCCGAGTCATTTAAACTGTCTTATTTGAGGTGGCACATGTAACTTGTCATGTAAAATGTATACCACTAAGTTTTGGGATTTGTTGTTTTGCACGTAAGCTGGAACAATGAATATAAAAAGTTGACAATTTTTTTTCTCCTTATAAAAAATGTTTTGTCTTAGAATGGAAGAAACTTATACCGAGGATATATCATTTACTGCACTCCAAGTGACTTATTTCTGCAACCCGTTTCAACTTTATTGTCTGTTTTAAAGAGGTTGTATTGTTTCATTTGCTTTGTTGTTTGAGCAGTTCTTACAGTGGACGTAGTGATAATCACCACATTAATCCTTTATCTTTTTCAATGCTAACAGAACTTAGACGAGTCCCCACCTGCTGAGCCTTGGATTTTTCAGCGTATCATCCTTCATTGTTTTATTGAATATTAATAAGGACAATGTCATATCTGCCATGACCCACCTTTCCCATAATCCGGGTCATGGCACTGCAAATGAGTTTATGGCTAATTCCATCTCAGCAGGAGATCACTATCACTGTGGCCCAAAGGCATACAAAGAAATGGGGATCTCTTTAACCCCCGAGCGTGACTGCTGGCTTTGGATCCTTTTTGATAACCAAACAATGTTTACGATTTAGCAACATGCAAATCCGTCTACATTTTAGATGCTGTTTTTATGGAACCTCAACCTCTGTGTTTAACTATATACAGTATCTTTTAAATGTTACAGATCTTGAAGAGTGCGGACAATAAAAAGTTACAGCGATAAAAAACAGTATAATTTAAAGTTGCACACAATCTTCAATTATACATTTCTTAATTTATCAAACAATAAAAAGATAATCTCAACCTCATGGTCTCAATCAGATATATTGTTTTACTTTCTCATTTACATTATTTTTTTAAATGTTGTACAGCTTTTTACATTAATGTAAATGTGTAATTTGTGGCTTAATAACATGTTGTTAAGATCTATTCATACATTTATTTACACATGTTAATAATAAATAAATGTTGAATCTGACATTTTAGAAAAAATGCAAACCATAGAAGAATTATATATTTATAAAATGTTTGAACAAATGGATCAGGATGCACTACCCTTGAGAGATATATTTTGTGTGTGTGACACTGTATTGTAAGGTGGTTTGGATCAAAGCACACTCAACATGCTATTCACAAAAACAGTACCTGTACAGTATAAAACGTTTGTTCAATCAAAGCATCTTCATCATGACTGAGTGTTTGGGTCTGTGACACAATGTGTGTTTAGAAATGATTCAGTGGCTGTGTCTCTCTGCTTATGTAAAGGTGACTCGTCCTGCATGCGTTAGTGTGTGTGTGCGTGCGTGTGTGTGTGTGTGTGTGTGTGTCTCTGTACCAGTTTTACAGCGTCAGGGGTAATTATGCATTATCCGACAAGGGATCAGTGTCTTGCTCTAAGCAGCACACGGGTGTTGTTGTTTAATGTAATAAATGTCATGTATGCATGGCTTCACATGCGCTTCGTTAGCAGTTTAATGCTAACCGTTAAGCATGACCAGTGCCTCCCAGCTATGACCCTAACGTCAGCTAATGACACCAGCATTTAGCTCACATCATCACGTAGGGAAGGATACACAGTGTTCCTTCTCTACTCTTACCTCTAGCTACAGGGAAACATTCATTGTTTGTAGCTATAAATCTAGAAGAAGAATCCTACATTTACATACACCTAATGAGAATGGATATGCTTAGGTAACCTTAGAGCCCATTGAACAGATACACATTATGGTTGTTATTTGTTGACTTTCAGATAAATAATAATGTTGTTGATCATGTTCTAATCTACACATTTGTGTTGTCCATATAAATGATTCCAAGGAAACTGTCATTAAAAACCAACATGTGTTAAAACAGTTTATTGCCTTTCACATTAATTGCATTTCCTTGCCATATCATGATCAATATATCAGTATCGGAAAATAATCCTAACCATATCTTGATCATTTCTTTCAACCATATCATCCAGCCCTAATATACTCATACATTATAGACCCAATCAGAATTACTTCTGGGTAGAAAATGTTTGCGTCCAGTACAGTACAATTTAATGGTGCTGAGCAAGAAGGGGTGAAGAACAACTGCATATACTCTCATCTCATTCGTCTACGCATGTTTGATGGTTTTACATGTCCCCAATTTCACTAACTTTAGGTTGGAGATCCAATTTACCTGATGGGCCACAGACAATAAAAAAGGACCACCACCAAAACTGGCCGTTAGTCTGACTGACAGTGAGATGTTGCCGTTTATAACGTTGGATTTGGTTCATCAAAAATGATAGCAAAGCAACACAGTACAGAAAATAAGCAGAGCAGTGTCAGACAGGTCACACCTCTGTGTTTAACTATATATCTGTAAACGTTAGTTACGACTGAAAAGACAACAGAAATAAACACGTTTGCCGATTTCATAGATCTCCTCAGTTAAAATCACCTCCCATTTGTCTACCTGTGAGGGATAGTTGTGTTAGCACGATGTCACGGTGATTCAATCAATAAAAGGATGGCAAAAAGCTAAAGGACAGATGATAACTGAATAAAAACAACTTTAAAGACACTCACTTTAAGTGAACTTCAACCGTTTTTGATCTTCAGCTTGATCCGTTTGGCTAATTTTACCAATTTAATTCTGCAAAGTGTGGAAGTCAGTTTAGTCAAACGGAGCGTTTCATATAACTAGAAGGATTACCTAAAACATGTTATTAGTCTTAACAGCTTGGGGCTTGCTGCAATTAGAGGTTAATGAAATACCCGCACACCCACGCTTGGGAATAACTTTCACAGATGTTTTGGGTTGGCCACTGCCCTCACTGTGGACTTCAATGCCTTGCCCATGGGCATGAGAGCTCACATGGTCTACTTTTACAAAGTTTAAACATTTAAAGTTAACTTGATTTTTTTCTTGTTAGTCAAACCTATGACTGTCCTGTTGTAACAAAGTACTATGCCAGCAACACGCTGAAACTGAGAGAATATTAAAGCAATTTTAGCTCTGCCCGCTCTGAGATTGGGCCATAGTCAAAAGTAATACCAAAGCAGAAGAGATCAGTTTTCTATCATCAGAGAATTCTCTAAAGATGAAATAGGCCTCATAAATGAGATGATAACTGATGTATGGTAAATGATAGAGAGAAGATAATATAGGAAATTGGGCGAATAGTGTCTGGAGACTAAATCAATTCATTTCAAAGTAGATATCTACTGTGGGTCCAATTCTTTTTGGAGGTACAGTCTGTGCTTTGCTGCAGAGTTCATATTAACTCATCATTTACACACATTTCGCCTGTATGGTCAAACACGTGCATTCACAGACACGGATATAAGCAGGCATTCTCTCTCTCTCTCTCGCTCTCTCTCTCTCTCTCTCTCTCTCTCTCTCTCCCCTCATTGAGGAAACAGGAGTGGAGGACATGGTTATAGTAAAGAGGCCTAGTGTTATCGGCCTACACATCATAGGTTGAACGTCTGCTCTATGATGTACTCAGGAGCAAATCAACTGGCCACGTGGCTGTTGTGCTCTTGAGCAAAACACTCGCTTACCTTATTTCTTTTTAGTTTGTTCTTGATAAGACGGACTGACTGACCCTGAGTGTAAAATGTTGGGGAGTGGGACAAGAGGGGAGTGGGAGATAAGTGGAAGAAAGGGAAGGAGAGTAGAGTGGATAGGAAGGAAAGAGGTAAAGGAGAGAGGAGAGGGCTAAGGAGGAGAGATTGATTTGGCCAGTCAGGAGATGACTTCTGATGAAGGCCTCTCATAGACAGATGGATACAGCGTTGGGTCCCCGCTCCTATAAGCCCTCAGTCTAATCCACCTCAAATTTGCTTCTGATTGCTTCTAAATTGCATTCTCCCATAGTTTCCTGCTGATTTCTCACTGTGAACTCCTTCATTCCCCGTCTGAACAGGGAATGATGTCTGGCCCGGTGAGCTGCTTCCTTGGGTTTGACCGAAGAATGTGCTAAGAGAGCGATAGGGGAGGGTGTGAGGGGTGATGGCTCCCGTACCCTTGGTTTGTGTGTGTGTGTGTCTGTCCTCTCATAAAACCAGTCTCAGGTCTTGTCATTAAAATGCATTATCATCCCACTGTGTCAAGAGAGGAGACAAATAGTCTTTCTCACTGCCTGCTTTCTCGCTGTCTCATTCTTATTCTCTCTTTCATATACTCCCTTACTCCATCTCATCGGGGGTGTGGAGAGTGGGTGGAGGAAGAGAGGGGTCCGGGGGTTTTCTGATTTTCTTGTCCCTCCTTTTCTCTTTTAATTTCTTCCTTCTGTTTTTTTCCACTCACATGTTTTCTTCCCCCCATTTGTCACACTCTTTTCACCCATTGTCTGTCTTCCTTTGTCTTTCTCCATTTCCCTTTACGCTCACACTTTAATTCTCTGCACTGAGTTGTAGAAATGTAATGCAGAATTATAGAGAATGGGGACACTGTTTTCTCTTAGTGGGTTGGGCGCCCCCCCTCCCCCCCCCACACACACACACACTCAGCAGCGCAATAACAGAGCTATAGCCTAACACACTTTTTGCCACTCATTTATCATGTGACCTTTTGCTGCCATCAGTAATAAAGAGAGGGGAAAGAGAGGGATGGACAGACATGCGAAAAGACAAAACCAAAACCAAATAAGCATACATTCAGAGATGCAAAAAGAAAGGTCAAGTAAAGAGACAAACAAGGTAGGAAGGCGCTTTAGAGAGAATAGAGGGAGATTGAAGAAAAAGAGAGAGAGAGAGAGAGAATAAAATGAGAGAGAGAGAGAGAGAGAGATGGCAGGGACAGAGTAAAGAAGATTGCATTTTAGAATTACTGGCCCACACCTAACAATTTATGCTCTCATGCAGTGCTTGGCAGCAGCTGGAGCCTGCAAAGCCTGCGGTGTGTGTGTGTGTGTGTGTGTGTGTTTGTGTTTGGTGTCAGAGAGAGAGTGTGTGTGTGTGTGTGTGTGGAGAGAGAGAGAGAGAGAGAGGTACAGGTAAGCTACACCACTCTAAAACAGCAAAAGTGACATTATCAAGGAGCATTAACAGATATGTCTGCCTCCGTACACTGATATGTTTTATTACGTAAAACAAGGTTCACATGATGGGCGACAGCGGCATTCTGCTGAAAAAGAAGACCGAGCGACAAAAACAGAAGAACTATGTTATATTGAATATCGCCTCGCTTTTATCTTATCTTTTGATTTTAAGAGGAGTCCAACCACGCACAACAATTTCAAAACATAATATTTAGACATGGCACAACAAAACCCAGCTACTGGACTAACATCTGAAAAGTGTTCACTTCCTGATCCATTGTACAGGCGTATTGTTGAATATTTATATTTGAAATATAATGTTTAGAATATTATCCTAAAAACCATAGAATTGATGTAAAATAAGATTTTTGTAATGCTAGAATGCCATCTTCAAAGGTATATGTTTTATTCATGAAAATGTGATGAAAAGGCGCAGACTGATAAGCCTCATCATTGGGATCATTTTTGTTTTGTTTTCTGTGGAAAGCGAGGTCAACACTAGACTGTGTGATCAACTCCACAAGACCTGGCAGACAAAGAACTCTGCCCGGCCAAAACTGTACAAGCCTGCGAGTATCGACGCTAACACAAACCATTTGTAGTGCTGTTTTTTTTATGAACAGTTAATCCATAACAACATGAGATTGTAGTTAAGGAAACTGTGATCCAGTTGGGGGCAAATAAGGATAGCAGTTATTTTGCCAGTTTGTTGATGGTTGTAAGGATTAAAATAAAGTGCAATTCTTGTTCTTAAACGGCCCCCACATAAAAAGGGTTTAGGAAAAGAGGGGAAACAATATCACTCACAACACTATCTTGTTATACATGGACACACACACACACACACACACACACACACACACACACACACACACACACACACACACACACACACACACAAACACAGGCTCCAGTATCCCCTGCTATCTGCATTAGCCTAGTGTAGACTTGTGAAAGACCACAGTGGGCAGTGCAGGTGGTGCTGAGGGCCAGAAAAATTAAACCATCTGCAGGGAGCTCCAGTCCGAGAATATGAACAGAAAAATGAAGGTGACATTTGAGAGGGAGGGAGGGAGAGAGAGAGAGGTGTACCGGTAAGGCAGGGAGGGGGGATTTAATAGGTCCCTGAGACACGAAGGGTGTGAGATGAGATGATGAAACCAGAGGATAGAGGGAGGGAGGGCTTGAGGAGAGAGGAAGATTGTGTGTCAAAATGTGGATGTTTGGAGATTGGGCTTCCAACCCTGCCAAATGATTAAAATGTTCCCTCTGACATTCATATTCCCCTATCTGGGTTCCTGCCTACGTACGATGGGCTGCGTTGAATATGAATTCACAGATGGCAGTATAGAATTTGATCTGAGAGATGTTTATGGCTGTAGATGCAATTTAGGCATGTTGTATTTGGCTTTGATGAGATAAAGGAAATATACAATTTAGTTTTATTAAACTATCATTTTGAAAATTACAATCCACTCTTCTGCAGTTTTTCTGCTTAAATATGTTGTAAAAATTCAGACAATACAATATATGTTATGTTGTTTTCCTTAAAAAGCCTTCATTCAAAAATACAGAGTATACAGAAAGTATTTAATAGGATTGTATTTTGCAAGCCTCTTACAATTTAATTCAATTCAATCAATTCAAATAAATGTACCTGGCCTTTTTAATAAATAACAACAAAGTTTTGACCAGGCCTTGCATTATTTTTGGATGTTTTATAATTTACTACATTTGAATTACTCAAATGAAATATAATTAAATTGCACACACACACACACACACACACACACACACACACACACACACACACACACGAGAGACAGGGAAAAACAGGCGAGAAGGGAGGAATGAGGGTCAGTGCAGAGTGGAAGAAGAAGAAAGGAGAAGCCTGTGGGGAGAAAAGGGGAGGGGTGTGTGATAGAAGATATGAGTGTAGGACAGGAAGGCTGGGAGGGAGGAAGAAGATCTTATGAATGTTGACCACTGTCCCTCTACATAAATCTCACATTAACTGCATCAATGAGGCCCCGTGTTTTCTCATCTTCACTTCCTTACTATGGCTTTTTCACACACACACACACACACACACCACACACACACACACACCACCACCGTCCCATCTCGATCTGATTGGGCGATGCATTTAATATTTCTGCCACATCAGGGACAATCTAGGGACTTTGGTCCTAACACCTCCCCCGTCACGCCCCAGTGCCTGATGGGTAGAAATAAACCAACTGCCACGGCGCAGAGAAGCGACAGTGTCACACAGCTAATCGACTATGAATAATGGCACATTGCTATTGCAACTGTTCTGGTTCTCATCCGCTGATAAACATTTGGATGAAAAATAGGCAGAGGCGATATTCATCGGTTCTATAAATGCTGTGATGCAAGGCGAGAGAATGAGGTGAAAAGAGAAGTGTGCATTGTTGTTGAAGAATTGTGTTTGTTTTATTGTATCTTTAGAAAGCCCACACCGGTACTGAAGAGTCCAGAGAAAAGAGTCACAGGATAAGGTGCGAAAAATCCTATTAAAAAACAAGAATTTGCAATTGTAAGATTCCAAGCAAATGCAAATGTCAATACTTTAAAAAAAAAAGTTTTAAAAATTGGGCAAAACAGTATCTTAGACTTAATATTCATGTATAATATACACTATAATGTATATATTTATAATATGCAGTGTAACGTACAGAAAATTTGTATATTTGAATTTCACAAAGCAACCAAATTATTAGGCAGCTGAAATCTAATTTAACATTGTTTTATTACGTATTTTTTTTACCACATAAAACTAACTATAATGGATAAAATGCCTATCGTACAAAAGATATATGATAATTGTATTAGAACACAACTTTGAGGGATATTGAATGAAGGAAAATTCCTATTTAAAAAAAAAACGTCTATCTGAAACATCACTCCACAAAATGTGACAAACAGAAATATGGAGGCCTGATAAAGGAGAAGGTTAGATTCTATATCAGCACCGAAATATTTTTTTTCTTTCTTATATTTAATTACATCTTCAAAGTTGTGCGTATGCAACAGATATGCAAATAATGTAATTTACCACCACTGCAGATATCCAGTTTAAATGGATCCTGTTTTCTTTCTGATGGCATTTTTATATGGGCAAGTATTATAGCTATAAAAACATAATCAATGTCCTTTATAATATTAAAAATCCCAACACAAAGGATACATCATAACTCATATTAAATATACTTTACTGCAGATTGGATTCTGCAGAGGTAAAGCGAGCGCATGTAAATCTGCTTTCTATTATGTTTATTTCTATCACTTCACATGAGAAAGACATAAAGATTGAGCCAAGCCTTTGAAGCAGATGCAAGGGCCCCGACTCCCTCCCTTATTCCGCTGTCACCTCCTCAAAGGCAGCTTGACTCCCACATGCAACTCAGGAACCATTAACGCCCAACTAATTCTAATGACCCTCTAGATTTCTGACCACAAAATGGGGGGCAGCCACCAATTTCTGGTGTTCAGTGGTGAGCAAAACATCTCCATGTGTAATGAGTGGTTGTTTGCCACTCTTCCCTCCTGGTCAATAATTACCAGCCTTGCAGACTGAAGTGAGTCTATTTTAGCTCTCCTCCCTCTCTCTCTCTCTCTCTCTCTCCTCCTCTCTCCCTCTCTCTCTCCCTCTCTTCTCTCTCTCTATATAAAGTCACCAAAGATCAGAGGGTCATCTCTCTCTCTCCTTGTCTACCCGGTATCTGGCCACCTTGTGTTGCCGTCGGGCTGAATCTCAGAGACCACAGCCCGGTATTTAATTCATGTGTGGTCACACACACCTTTGTAAGTCTTCTGATTGACCAGAAACAGTTGGTTGATTGTGTGTAGTCCCCAGGACGCTTTATGCTAATGTTGCATCGATGCCACAAAGCCACTGCCGCTGTCCAAAGGCACATCAAGGAAATGAGAGAGCAAGCCAAGCCTTTGTGTGCGGCGTGTACAATAAGGAGGATTTAGAGGCCTTGCCGGCCAACCGCAGGGGACGGACAAAATGAATGAGTGAGCGAATTAGGGGTTGGGGTGGGGACGTGTCAATGGTGGGTTGGGGTGGGGGGGACGGGGAACTAGCAATGCACCCCCCTCATAACCTCGCAACCCGGCCCGTATCATCAGGACAGCCTACATATTAACCAGACACGTTTGGTCCCTCCAAAGGTCACAAAAGGTTAAAACTTAAGAGGAAAGATGAGAGCACTGCTGTCATAAAATAAGAAAATGTGTGTAAGGGAGAATAAGTGGCTATTCCTCTTAAGTCGCGGATAAATTTTCAGATTCAATGATGCAGTGTCCTGGCCACCAGGGTTCTGGATTTTTTGCTGGGTCAAAACTCAGTGTCGATCAATAGTCAATCAGAGTTATCAAACACATATTTATATCAGGACGTCCAGCACGGATTTTCATCCTGCATTTGTTATTTCTCAGCGAAACGTGTCTAATGGCTAGAAGCCTGTGTATTAGACGTCTCGATACAACTATTTTATTTCAAGGAGTTATCTCTTTAATGGATTAATTTAGTTCAATTTAATTATTCGTGTAATTATGTAAATCATGCTAAAAACTAATAGTAACAAGGTTTAAAAATGGTTTTCACTGTCAAACAAACAAAAAAAAATAATGATTTCTGATGATTTTTTGTTATTTTTATTGAGTGTCTAAATACACATCAAGTAAAAGCAAAAATGAAAAGTTGAGCAGTGCCTCATTGCATCTGTACAAACTACAGACTCACAGATCTCTTTCAAAAAAAAGAGAAAAAAAAATCTGCTGAGGAGAAATGTGTGTGATGGAAGCATAATAGACATGAAAGGTTTATACTTGAAAGCCCCATCTCTCCCTTAATGCATATCCATTTGTTTATTGAAAAGGTCTTCATTAAAAAACGTTGGAAAGGAAAGAAAATGAAAAATAATATTATGTTGATGGCTAAAATCACATCAAAATTAAGATATTATCAGAAGGAAGTGCACTGTAACCCCTAAGTGCTTAGAGAAGTTCTTTTTATAAATGCCACAGACAGAAAAAGCAAAAAAAGCTACTCTCTAAAAGAATATCCTCTATCCTCCTTGTCCCTGGTTTGTTTCACCACATCCACCTCTCTTTTCAATCAGGCTCTCTCTGTTTCTCTCTTTTCATGCCTTTTTTTCTCATAGAAAAGGGTCTATTGCACCTGAAAAAGAGAAAGGGGGGGGGGGCAAAAGACAACATTCTCATAGCAAATCTCTGAGATTGAATTTTGAATTTCCTCTTCTTTTTTTATTACTTTCTCTTTGAATTTCAAGGGCATCTGGATGGTGTGTCTAGCTGTCAGGGAACGAGGCTTTTCTCCCTACTTCTCCTGACGGCTTCCCCAGATATGCATCTCCTACCTGTATGTTAAATTCATAGTTTCACCAGTTGACATCAGCAATGCCGGGACAACTGAAATAAAAAAGGGTGTGTGTGTGTGTGTGTTTGTGTGTGTGTGTGTGTGTGTGTTTGTGTGAGAGTGTGTTGGTGTGTGGTGTGTGTATGTGTGGGTTGTGTGTGTGTATCATGGGGGGGTGGGTGGGCCATGGGGTGATTTTTCTGCCCTGTAACCATGACAACCCTCATCTCTAGAGCGTTGGAAGGATGGCGACTCACACTCAGGGAGAATCTGATGTCTGAGGTCCCCTGATTTCTTTTGTTGTGCTTTATTGTGGTGTGGTGTTTGTGTGTTGTGTGTGGTTGTGGGGTTGTGTTGGTGTGTGTGTGTGTGTGTGTGTGTGTGTGTTT
>NC_045754.1:16361229-16365634 GCF_008692095.1 Etheostoma spectabile | reverse complement strand
GGGCAAAAGACAACTTCTCAATAGCAAATCTCTGAGATTGAATTTTGAATTTCCTCTCTTTTTTTTATTACTTTCTCTTTTGAATTTCAAGGGCATCTGGAGTGGTGTTCTAGCTGTCAGGGAACGAGGCTTTCCCTACGTCATCCTGACGGCTTCCCCAGAATGCATCTCCTGACTGTATGTTAAATTCATAGTTTCACCAGTGACATCAGCAATGCCGGGACACTGAAATAAAAAATGGGTGGGTGGGTGTGTGTGTGTGTGTGTGTGGGTGTGTGGTGGGTGTTGTGAGAGTGTGTGTGGTGGTGTGTTGTGTGTGTGTGGTGTGGTGTGTTATCATGGGGGGTGGGGTGGCCTGGGGTGATGTTTTTCCCCTGTAACCATGACACCCTCATCTCTCGAGCGTTGGAGGATGGGTCTCACACTCAGGGAATCTGGTCTGGGTCCCCCTGTTTCTTTTTGTTGTGCTTTTGTGTGTGTGTGTGTGTGTGTGTGGTGTGTGTGTGTGTGTGTGTTGTGTGTGTGTGTGTGTGTGTGGTGTGTGTGTGTGTGTGTGTGTGTGTGTGTGTGTGTGTGTCAATTTAATTTCATTTGAGTCTTCACAAGTAGGTAACATTAGGAAAACATCCAACCCATAGCATCCCAACCGCACAACCAATGGTCCACCCCACTTTGTTGCTTCATTGCTCCTTCACAGCCAAGGTACAGTTTCCTGAGCACTTGCTTGTGCCTGACTTACCTTGTCAGGGCTTGCCAACTCCAAGCCTCCATTAACTTCCTTTCTGTGCATATCTGTATTTTGCCCTGACGGCTTGTTTACGGGCCCCACCAACATAACACTCTATGCTCCTATGCTGAATTTTACCGAGAATCTCTTAACGCAGCAAGAACCCACTGCAGAGAAGTGGCTTGTACTTTTCACAAATGAATCGTTTCATCCACTCCATTGATTACTTTCCTTTTTCTCACCGCCACAATAACAACATGCTACCCTTGCTCTCCACGCCTACCCAATCTTCCAGACGCAAACCACAATGTCACTGACTGGTTGCACCCCACGTAACTATGAGTTTTTTTTTGTTTATTTTTTTGGCTAGAGTCCCCCCCCCCTTTCTCCTTTTTCAGGTGCAATTAGACCCTTTTCTATGAGAAAAAAAGGCATGAAAAGAGAGAAACAGAGAGAGCCTGATTGAAAAGAGAGGTGGATGGTGAAACAAACCAGGGACAGGAGGAATAGAGGATATTCTTTTAGAGAGTAGCTTTTTTTGCTTTTTCTGTCTGTGGCATTTATAAAAGAACTTCTCTAAGCACTTAGGGGATTACAGTGCACTTCCTTCTGATAAATATCTTAATTTTGATGTGATTTTTAGCCATCAACATAATTATTATTTTTCATTTTTCTTTCCCTTTCCAACTTGTTTTTAATGAAGACCCTTTTCAATAAACAAATGGATATGCATTAAGGGAGATGATGGGGCTTTCAAGTATAAACCTTTCATGTCTATTAAGTGCTTCCATCACACCACATTTCTCCTCAGCAGATTTTTTTTCTTCTCTTTTTTTTGAAAGCAGATCTGTGAGGTCTGTAGTTTGTACAGATGCAATGAGGCACTGCTCAACTTTTCATTTTTGCTTTTACTTGATGTGTATTTAGACACTCAATAAAATATAACAAAGAAATCATCAGAAATCATTTATTTTTTGTTTTGTTTGACAGTGAAAACACTTTTTAACACTTGTATACTATTAGTTATTTAGCATGATTTACATAATTTACACGAATAATTAAATTTGAACTAAATTAATCCATTAAAAGGATAACTCCTTGAAATAAAATAAGTTGTATCGAGACGTCTAATACACAGGCTTCTAGCCATTAGACACGTTCTGCTGAGAAATAACAAATGCAGGATGATAAATCCGTGCTGGACGTCCTGATATAATTATGTGTTTGATAACTCTGATTGACTATTGATCGACACTGAGTTTTGACCCCAGCAAAAAATCCAGAACCCTGGTGGCCAGGACACTGCATCATTGAATCTGAAATATTTTATCCGCGACTTAAGAGGAATAGCCACTTATTCTCCCCTTACACACATTTTTCTTATTTTATGACAGCAGTGCTCTCATCTTTCCTCTTAAGTTTTACCCTTTTGTGACCTTTGGAGAGACCAAACGTGTCTGCGTTATATATGTAGGCTGTCCTGATGATACGGGCCGGGTTGCGAGGTTATGGAGGGGGTGCATTAGCTAGTTCCCCATCCGTCCTCCCGCCCACAACTGCCAACCACCACCATTCCACATCCCAACACCCCAACCCCTACTTCGCTTCACTTCATTCATTTTGTCCGTCCCCTGCGGTTGGCCGGCAAGGCCTCTAAATCCTCCCTTTATTGTACACGCCGCACACAAAGGCTTGGCTTGCTCTCTCATTTCCTTGATGTGCCTTTGGACAGCGGCAGTGGCTTTGTGGCATCGATGCAAACATTAGCATAACGCAGCTCCTGGGGACTACCACACAATCAACTCAACTGTTTCTGGTCAATCCAGAAGACTTACAAAGGATGTGTGTGACCACATGAATTAAATACCTGGGCTGTGGTCTCTGAGATTTCAGCCCCGATCGGCAACACAAGGTGGCCAAAGATACATGGGTAGACAAGGAGAAGAGAGATGACCTCTTGATCTTTGGTGACTTTATAGAGTAGACGAGAGAGAGAGAGAGAGAGAGAGAGAGAGAGAGAGAGAGAGAGAGAGAGGAGGGACGAGAGGAGAGAGAGAGAGAGAGAGAGAGAGAGAGACTAAAATAGACTCACTTCAGTCTGCAAGGCTGGTAATTATTGACCAGGAGGGAAGAGTGGCAAACAACACACTCATTACACATGGAGATTGTTTGCTCACCACTGAACACCAGAAATTGGTGGCTGCCCCCCATTTGTGTGGTCAGAAATCTAGAGGGTCATTAGAATTGAGTTGGGCCCGTTTAATGTTCCTGAGTTGCATGTGGGAGTCAAGCTGCCTTTGAGGAGGTGACAGCGGAATAAGGGAGGGAGTCGGTGGCCCTTGCATCTGCTTCAAAGGCTTGGCTCAATCTTTCATGTCTTTCTCATGTGAAGTGATAAGAATATAAACAATAATAGAAGCAGATTTACATGCGCTCGCTTTACCTCTGCAATGAATCCAATCTGCAGTAAAGTATATTTAATATTGATGTTATGATGTATCCTTTGTGTGTGGGATTTTTTAATAATTATAAAGGACATTGATTATTGTTTTTATAGCCTATAATACTTGCCCATATAAAAATGCCCATGAAAGAAACAGGATCCATTTAAACTGGATATCTGCAGTGGTGGTAAATTACATTATTTGCATATCTGTTGCATACGCACAAACTTTGAAGCATGTAATTAAATATAAGAAAGAAAATATAATATTCGGTGCTTGATATAGAATCTAACCTTCTCCTTTATCAGGCCTCCATATTTCTGTTTGTCACATTTTGTGGAGTGATGTTTCAGATAGACGTTTTTTTTTTAAATCTAGGAATTTTCCTTCATTCAATTATCCCTCAAAGTTTTGTGTTCTAAATACAATTATCATATATCTTTTGTCAGATAGGCATTTTATCCATTATAGTTAGTTTTATTTGTGTAAATAAAAATACGTAATAAAACAATGTTAAATTTAGATTTCAGATGCCTAATTAATTTGGTTGCTTTTGTGAAATTCAAATTATACAAATTATTCTGTACGTTACACTGCATATTATTTAAATATATACATTATAGTGTATATTATACATAGATATTTAAGTCTAAGATACTGTTTTGCTCCACTTTTTTTAAAACTTTTTTTTTTTTTAAAGTATTGACATTTGCATTTGCTTGGAATCTTAACAATATTGCACATTCTTGTTTTTTAATAGGATTTTTCGCACCTTATCCTGTGACTCTTTTCCTCTGGACTCTCTCAGTACCGGTGTGGGCTTTCTAAAGATACAATAAAACAAACACAATTCTTCAACAACAATGCACACTTCTCTTTTCACCTCACTTCTCTCCGCCTTGCATTCACAGCATTTATGAAACCAGATGAATATCGCCTCTGCCTATTTTTCAATTCCCAAATGTTTATCAGGCGGATGAGAACCAGAACAGTTGCAATAGCAATGTGCCATTATTCATAGTCGATATTAGCTGTGTGACACTGTCGCTTTCTCTGCGCCGTGGCAGTTGGTTTATTTCTACCCATCAGGCACTGGGGCGTGACAGGGGGAAGTGTTGTTAGGACCAAAGTCCCTAGATTGTCCCCTGATGTGGACAGACATTATAAATGACATCGCCCAATCAGATGCGAGATGGCGACCGGTGGTGGTGTGTGTGTGTGTGTGTGTGTGTGT
>NC_045754.1:16353506-16361219 GCF_008692095.1 Etheostoma spectabile | reverse complement strand
GTGTGAAAAAGCCATAGTAAGGAAGTAGAAGATGAGAAAACACGGGGAGCCTCATTTGATGCAGTTAATGTGCAGATTTATGTAGAGGGACAGTGGTCAACATTCATAAGATCTTCCTTCCTCCCTCCCAGCCTTCCTGCCTCCTCCCACCTCATATCTTTCTATCACACACCCCTCCCCTTTTCTCCCCACAGGCTTTCTCCTTTCTTCTTCTTCCACTCTGTCACTGACCATCATTCCTCCCTTCTCTCGCCTGTTTTTCCCTGTCTCTCATCTGTCTTTCTTACCTCCCTCTCTCCCTCCCCCTTCCTTCCGTCTGCTATGAAAGGACTGAGACTGTTGTGGACTGCAGCAATCAGACCAATAGGAGGCATAGGTAGACCACAGAAGCACACAGACCACAGCACCGAGTGAGAGAGAGGGAGAGATGATGCATGTCCAACATTCAATATTTTATTTCTATATTGCACAAAGCTACTAGCTTTTCCGTTTTCAACACAAAAAAAGACCACACATTTGAATATACTTATGAACAATATAAATTATAATATGCAAGGCTTAACTGGTTTATAATACAGTGTGCAGAACTCTTTAGTATTACATTGAAATTACAATATTGAAATACATGTATTATTTATACACCTCAAAGTGTAGCACTCTCTGATTACTGCAGGGCATTCTTGAGACATGTAATTTAAAAAAATCATATTCATCAATAAAACAATTAAGATAATAGATTTTGTATTCCAATCTTTAAATACATTTAGTTAATTAAAAAACAGCCCAATGATGAAATGTAAACCTCAGAAATTGAAGAAATCTTTACATAGTCTATTTTCTATTTGTTGCTGCTGCTCTTGCTAAGTAAAAGTTCTGACCTCTATTCTCTCATAACCTTTCTGTTGCATCAGTTTATGGTGACATTACAGTTGATGGAAAAATAACCTCTTGCTGTCCAAGACTGCATTTTATTGGGATTTTTATATTTTATAATTTTAGGTGATAGATTTAAAAGTTTTTACATCTTTTTCACTTTATTTTATATGATGTATATTAACCTTAGACATGTTTTTGATTTAAGTAACATCCATATTTGTATCTGGCTAGTTTGTTGGGAGCTGCTACATACACATACACATACACATACACATACACACACATTAGGGATTTAAGTTTGCGGGCAGAACTTTAGCTATGATCTTTTCCCGGTGAAGTGAAAAAAACATCCAGAATGGAAAATGTCACAGTACCCCTTTAAGCATTCTGCATTATTTTCATTATAGTAGCGTAAAACCCACGCATGGCTTAATTTACTGATTGAATCAATTTATTTCCGAATTAGCCCCAAAACCCAAACACACACACCCATGCACACACACCAACTCCCGTCACTTTCTCATCTTTTTTCCCTTCATACAGTACTTTCTCTCTCTCTCTCACTTTAATTCTCTTTACCTTTTTCTCTGACTCTCTCTCTCTATCTCTCTCTCTCTCTCTTTCCCAGGCCACTGAGTTTTCTGGTAATCCCTCTCAATCATTACAGAGGCCCTTCACTCTTCGTGGGACTTTCTCACCCCTCGTTGCGCCCCAGACTTCCATCCATTTTCCCTCTCTCCCACTCCCTCTCTCAAACCCGCTTCAGCACGTCTCCTCTTTCCATTTCCAAGGTGGAAAACGAACAGTAAAAACTTTTCTAACACGTTGCTTAAAATCTAAAAGGTCACATATTAGTTTAGGTCTTTGCTAAAACTTACATTAAGAGTTATCTGGAATTAAAACAAACTGAGAACTCACAGGACTACAAACATTTCAGTGTTAAACTGCTGCAGTCACTGAAAGCGCTTAGAGCACTTTCCATAGGGTTGCATCAGCTATGTACAAGCAAACAAAACACAAATAAAATTGTACAAGCTGTATGTATGTATGTGTGTACTTGTTGATAGATACTTCTCCATAGGAAAAGGATAAAGAAAGCTAATAACATCATTCAGATGTGAGGTTCACTTTCATGCTAGCAATCACTTTGTCATTTTCCAACATGGAATATCTTGTTTTGGAATGAAACTCTTAGAGCTCAGTGTTTCTAGCTGCAGCAGCGACTGTCTGTAGTTTTCTCTGTCTGAAAGCCTAAAGCTGTAGCTTTACAAGTGAACCTGCCAGTGTGATCTCAGACTGGCTGCACCCTGGGGCAAGGCAGAGGAGACTGTGTGTGTGTCTGTGTGTGTGTCTGTGTGTGTGTGTGTGTGTCTGTGTGTGTGTGTGTGTGTGTGTGTGTGTGTGTGTGTGTGTGTGTGTGTGTGTGTGTGTGTGTGTGTGTGTGTGTGTGTGTGTGTGTGTGTGTGTGTGTGTGTGTGTGTGTGTGTGTGTGTGTGTGTGTGTGTGTGTGTTGGCACAACCACCCCTGAAAAGGGCTTTCAGGACCCTTGATTCCATAGCTCAATATTATGATCTCTGAGATCTCTTTAATGCCAGGACGGAACTTATGGATTTTGGGCGTTTGCCTTACAACACGATTAGCCTGCTATTTCCATACATTGTCGTTTAGCCTCTGGAGAAGAGGGTTTTTTATAAGCCTGGCTAGCTACTATCTCCAATGTCAAAAGACTACACCACTTGGATTCAGCTTTAATCATGGCAACATTTGCATCTCTCGAAGCATTCCCTAATGAACATCACTGTAACAATCCAAAAGTACTATTGACTTATATTTTCACAGGGACTAATTGCTTTGGTGTGATTTCCTTTCCAGTTAATTATTTGGATTACTTTAGTTCAGCTCTATCTCCCATGTGCCTTGATGGCCCGCACACATCTATTCAAGCTGTGTCCAGTGAGGATAATTTTACACCAATGCAGTTTGTTAGAAGTGGAATTACACCGGGAATGAAGTCAGTACACACCCAGCATTGCTGTTCATGAGTTAGATATGCAGTTAGACGATAAGATCTGGATGTGTCCAGAATCAGCAGAGACTTGAACAGACTTTTCACAGACAAAATGTAATTTTCCTATTTCGTTTTTTTTGCCTAGCACATAGGAGTCTTTATATGTGTGGGCCGATTACCTGTTTTAAGCTATATACCGCAGTTTAAAAAAAGTCAAAGTGTCAAAAACCACTAAAATGTGCTTTTTATACTGTTCTGAAGGTATGAGCTGTTTTTTGGTCAAGGACAGAAATTGGAGTTTAGAAATCTGTCACCCTGCCAGTGTGCAGTGTGTTTAAAAATAAAATACATTGTGTTCAGTGGGGGGGAAAAAACAATGTCACCCAGACATTTATAAAAAAATAAATTAAAAAAAACTGCTGGATTACAGTACCGCAATATAATGAAACCGTGATATTTTTGCTAAAGGTTATACAGTCAGAATTGTATACCCGCCCATGCTTAAGTCTTTAGCTCTATTTATGGAGTGCAACTCTAAATATGTCATTGTAAAGTAAGAAGCTGTGATTTTAAAGTTGACAAAGAGTTCCCTTTAGTGGCTTGATTGACAGAGAAGCACTTTAAGGGCGATACAAAGATAGCTAGCTGGGACGGCTGGAGAGCACGAGAGTGAGTTGCACTTGCTAATTAAAAGAGAAGCAGCTGTCTTTCTTTCTGTTTCTGTTATTCCCTTGTTCCTGGGAGTATTAATGTTTTATTCAGGAGAAACATAACTACAGATGAAATTAATAAAATCAGGCCCTGCCTTTCCCTTGCCATCTCTTGGGGGGGTGGGAAATTCAAACGCTCGTTTCTCCCGGCTTTGAAAGTGCAAACTCAAAGTGCTCCGTGTACTGTAGTTTTCATTTCTTCATTTCCTGCATATTAAGTTCCTTTTCCCTTTTGTTTGAAAGTGCATTGCCCTGAAAATAAAGATCAATTTTTCAGTGTGAGAGGCTTTGGAATTAGAACAGTGTTTTCCACACCAGCAGAGTGATTTACTGTAGTTACTGCATTATTTTTCATGGGATGTGTTGTGTGCGTGGATATTTTTCTTTTCCTTCCACAAAATGTATCACAAATTACAGAGTATGGAGCTTTTAGTCCTGAATACGCAAGTCTACATGAGATAGAGAGAGAGAGAAGAAGTGTGATTATATTTTAGTATGCCGTGTCTGTGTTGCTGTATTAAGTGTGCTGATACACTTTTTGTTGATTGTGTGAGTGTGTATGTGTGCACATAAGTGTGTTTCTTTTGACTATACATCCAGGCCCTGGGAGTATTTGCCTGTCTGATCACCTCATGTGAGTCTAAGAAGGCAAGCCATGCGCAACTAACACGCACTTCAGAGTTGAACTAATTGTGTCATTTTTTACATGAATCTGTGCTTGCCCACATTTTAGTCACTCTCTTTCCTCTCCCTCTCCCCTGAGCCACACAATGAATGTAGAGTGGAGCAGGCCCTTGCATCTATCCAGCTCTGGAGGAATTTTCAATGTTGCATGCAGGTGCATCATTTATTTCTCCCAATGCTGATGTTTGTATATGTGTGTGTGTGTGTGTGAGGCGCAAATAACCTCACATTGAGAATAATAAGACAAGGTTGGTTGGTGCTTTTAGGAAAGTTCATTGTGAGATATTTCTGAGGTAAAGTTTCTGGGCTAGGTTATCGCTCGGGTCACGTGTACGTTATACCTGCATGGGCTCTAATACATTGGTTTCATTTTGTCGTAGAATTCTGGTAAGACCTAACTATAGAGGACCACACTCTCGGTTTTGCAATGTTTTTAGCCTATTGAGTAAAAATCACAGACTTTACAATACAGCTGACAATTTTCCAAAGCACAACACAAGGTTTTAGACTACTAGGTTTTTTACTACTTAGCAGGGAGCCACTACTTTCAGTTCAAGCCAGTATGGAATGAAAATCAACGTATACTTGAAGCTTTTGTAAGATAGGTAATCCATCACCGTGCAGATTTAGACAACATTATTTATCATTTGAATGATCCTATTATTTGCAAGCAGGGATTGCTCACTGTTGTTCAGATTCCTATTCTGAATTGAAATGTAACATACTTTGAATAGTTGCTCGGATACTGGATTTGCTGTGTGAATATTCAAATTGCTTTAGATCTTCAGTAAATATTTTTAACCACTAATATGTTTGCAAGCTGCAGTTATTGTATCGCATAATTAAAGTGAGCCGGTTGTCAGCAAATCAGCAGTGAGTAAGGAGAAATAATCAAGCCATGTCATTCTCGGTTAATGAAATGCTACACCCACCCAGCTACATCAGAGCCCTGTCGTTTCCTACTGACTTCCATCCTCTCATATTGTTTTGATCAAGTTTGACAAAAAAGGGAAAGCAATCTATCTTACTCTACCTATTATTTCTCTTTCTCCCTCTCTCTCTCACTCTACATATTGTTTCTCTTTCTCTCTCTTTCTGCTTTTCCCACTTTGTGAGAAGATTTTGCAGCGGTCGACATCAGCCAAGATCTATGTTCATGCTGTGTGTCTATGACAATGTTAGAGACTGTACACATCAAATTGTATATGTGCCTGTAAACAAATATCAGTGCAGACAATTATGTAGCTATTATGACTTTTTAATACTTTACCATATGTGTGGAATGGACAGCCCACTCTTTAGGATATTGAGGCATAGTCGGGGTGGGGAGGGGTTGCAGTTCAGTGGGTTGGGGATCTCATCACTGCTTTTTGCGGATGATGTGGTCCTGATGGCATCATCGGTCTGTGACCTTCAGCACTCACTGGATCGGTTCACAGCCGAGTGTGAAGCGGCTGGGATGAGGATCAGCACCTCTAAATCTGAGGCCATGGTTCTCAGCAGGAAACCAAAGGAGTGCCTTCTTCAGTTAGGGAATGAGTCCTTACCCCAAGTGAAGGAGTTTAAATACGATGAGGTGCTTGTGCAAAGGGACAATGGAGCGGGAGATTGGTCGGAGAATCAGCGGGTGCGGTATTACATTCGTAATGTCAACGTTGTGGCAGAAAGAGAGCTGAGCCAGAAAGCAAAGCTCTCGATCTACCGGTCAGTTTTCCATCCTGCCTTCAACTATGGTCATGAAGGCTGGGTCATGACCGAAAGAACGAGATCCAGGGTACAAGCGTCCGAAATGGGTTTCCTCAGGAGGGGGGTTGGCGTCTCCCTTAGAGATAGGGTGAGAAGCACAGTCATCTGTGAGGAGCTCGGAGGAGAGCCGCTGCTCCTTTGCGTCGAAAGGAGCCAGTTGAGGTGGTTCGGGCATCTGGTAAGGATGCCTCTTAGGCGCCTCCCTAGGGAGGTTTCCAGGCACGTCCAGCTGGGAGGAGGCCTTGGGGAAGACCCAGGACTAAGTGGAGGGATTATATCTCCAACCTGGCCTGGGAAGGCCTCGGGATCCCCCAGTCGGAGTTGGTTAATGTGGCTCTGGAAAGGGAAATCTAGGGTCCCCTGCAGGAGCTGCTGCCCCCATGACCCGATACCTTATAAGCGGACGAAGATGAATGGAAGGCAAAAAAAAAAAAAAAATTCTTTGATGGAATTTGATCCCAGGCCAGCCGGGGGTACACATGTGTTTCTTGACATGAAAAACTGCAAGTCCATGTTCCCAACTGTACTGAATCTAAACTCCCACTTTTGTTGCTGCTGATAACTTCTCTTCCCTGAAATGTAGCTGGTCAGTGTCAGAACAAAGGAAACATCAGTCTGATAAATTCATGTTTTTTCTTTAGACATTCTTCTAACATTCTATAATGCAATTTTAAAGTCCCTCTAACTATGTATTTATCCAGTAATATTCGACTGACAGAGCATGCACAATACACGCCAATGACATGCTACTTTACAGTAGCATACATTGGAGCTGCCCACTGCAGCCACAATTCACTTAACTGTTTCACTGCCGCAGTTAGTTAGATGCCTTGCTCGAGAGCACAGTAACAGAATTAAAAATGAAAAAATGAATCCCCTCAAAAAAATATTTTTGAAAATTCACAAAAATGGTGGCATAAGGAGAAGAGGAGCAGTAATCAAAGCCTTCAGCAACACACTGTTTTCACTGTTGTTGAGTGAGTGTGTGTGTGTGTGTGTGTGTGTGTGTGTGTGTGTGTGAAGCCATTCTTCACACCACAGTAAGTACTGAGGCTTTTTAATGGCAGTCTCTGTCTCTTAGCCCTCTGATCTCTCACTCCACTTAGCCAAGGCCACAGAACCTTAATGGACTTCCTACTACACAAATAATGAGATAAGTTAAGACGTTACAGGGAGCAAGGCTAAGATGTAAAAACAAAGAGAGAGGAAGTTGCTCAGGGCTGAGCAATTACATGACAAATGCAGATACTGGTATTTAGATCCTGAAACAAATACATATAAGCCCACAGATGCACACATACTAACACACACACTGCATACACATATCTTTACCCACCTAACAGCAAAGCGTGCATGCATACACTCACACACAGCCAAGACAGTGCTGTCTGGTTGATCAATAGTTTCCTGTGCTGGGGAGGGGTGATGACTGCAGACAGCAGTCAAAGCCCTGAGGACCAGAGGGTGACACCCCTTATCAACTGAGCAAGGTGAAATGTCAAACACTGGATCTGGAGCTCTCTCTCTCTCACACCCCCTGTGAATCCCCCCCTCTCTTATTCTATGAGAACTCTATCTCTCGCCGATTCTGATTGTCTTTTCTCCACTTCTTTCTTTGAATCTCTCAGGCATTTTTCCCCCTGAATTTCTATCTCTGACTCTCTTTGTGTCTCTCTCTCTCTCTCTCT
>NC_045754.1:16330365-16353496 GCF_008692095.1 Etheostoma spectabile | reverse complement strand
TCTCTCTCTCTCTCTCTCTCTCCTAACTCTGAATTCCCATCCTTTTCTCTCTCTTTGTCATTCTCTCTGACTCTTAATCTGTCTCTTTCTGAACGTTAACCCCGCTCTACTATTCTCACTAAGCCAGTTTCTCTTTTTAACCCTTAGTTTCTGTAGCACGTCATCGCTATTATCTGATAATGTTAATAACAGCCTCACCCCTTACTATTATCCATGTGATTCTCATTGGTTTTCTCAACTAGCCTTTGCTGCGTCCTCTCCGCATGCTCTTTCTCCATTTTTCTCTCACTCTCACCTATATTTTTCTGTGATTGTTCCATCACTAAATAACTTAACCCAGCGTTTTTTTTTAGTTTTACACAGAAACTGCACCACAGCAGAACATTCTATTGAGCAAAACACAGATATAAATATGAATTTGAATATGGTGACAATGTTTGTGGGGGTGTTTCAGCGCTAATCTGGCTTATATGCACTCTGCATGTCTTACACCCTGTCCATTTCCATTGCCCTGAGCTTAATAACAACACTGTAGGATTAGTGCAGGGTGACTTCACACAATAAAAAAAAGAAAGAAAAAAAAATGCCACTCTCTCAGATGCAAACGTTGTAGGCAGCTGGAATACGGACACACGATTATGCTGAAATTCAGTTAAAAGAAAACGATACCTATAATTGATTGGCAAATATGCAATTAATACTAAAAATAGATAATTTGATAAATGTGCTAAGTAGTAAAAACTCAGTTTTATCCACAGCTGGTAAACATGCCTCTCCCCAGTATCACACCACCACAAACACATCTTCTCTTTCTGACCACTGCATAACATTTGGTATTAATTCCTCATCTGGCAAAAGGATTATCATCCTCAGATTGGATTTATGATCTCAGTGCTCAGGCAGGTTTATCCAGCCACCATATGTAGAATTATCATTAGAGCTATAATCCCCTGCAGAGCACTCACACACAAAAACACATACACAACCTCCACAGTTAAATGCCCAGGGATGATGGCGATTGGCAGTTAGTGGGTTTTCACTTGGGAATGTTGTCTGTCAGTCAAAACACATTCCCCTGCATGTAAATGGTTTGTTTTTGCTTGGTCAGTCCAGTGATGGTGATATGAAACATAAAACCAATGAGATAAATAGAGGGAGTGAAACATTTGAGAAGATGTAATGGGAAGGGCTAAGAAATGGTATTAGGGAGGGGAGAGGGTCTATTATCTTTCTTACTATAGTTCTTTTTTTGAAATCGAATTCTGTGTGCTTTTTCAGTTTTCTCATTCACTCAGTCACTCTTACATGGTTTACTCACTTTCTCCAACCTCCATTACTCAGCTCATGATTCATTCACTCACTCTCACCCATTTACTCACTCTTTGCCTCACTTGCTCCCAACTCCCCTGTATTTGATCAACTCTGAGGCTGCGGTTAAAATAGTTAGTGGCACCTGTAGTGGTTCAGGGCGCGATTCTTTTCCTTCCTTTCGGTTTTTGTTAGTCAAATTAATTTTTTTTTTGCTCAGTAATGGATTTGTAATGTAGGGAAATACAATACTTAACTCAAAATGTAATCAAGTACATTTTAAAATACAGATTTTAAAGACAACTTAACTATAAAAAATACACAACAAACCTACTTAATACAGTAACGTGAGTAAATGTATTTCCTTACTTTCCACCTGTGGAGGCAGGACATGGCGTGGATTACACCGCCTTTCTGAGCTGTTAGTAATTTGGTCATACAACAACAGAAACAACCGAGTCACTTGCCATTCTTGAATTTGTCTAACAATTTCAGCATCAG
Source organism: Etheostoma spectabile (assembly GCF_008692095.1). Lineage (NCBI taxonomy): Eukaryota > Metazoa > Chordata > Actinopteri > Perciformes > Percidae > Etheostoma > Etheostoma spectabile. Next base: position 16,351,687 of record NC_045754.1, on the reverse strand, counting down.
CCCTTACCTACAGAAATTCCTGAATCTCGTCTGAAGTGTCTTTTATATAGGCCTTAGTGGTCCCCTAATACTGTATCTGAAGGTCTTTTAAATATAGGTCCCTTCGGTGTCCCCTTCTACTGTATCTGAGTCTCTTTTTATAAATGGCCTTAGTGGTCCCCTATACTGTATCTGAAGTCTCTTTTATATAGCCGAGTCATCCCCTAATACTGTATCTGAAGTCTTTTATATGCCTTAGTGGTCCCCTCTACTGTATCTGAAGTCTCTTTTATTAGGCCTTATGGTCCCCTATTGTATCTGAAGTCTCTTTATATAGGCTTAGTCATCCCCAATACTGTATCTGAAGTCCTTTTTTTATAGGCCTTAGTCATCCCTATACTGTATTGAAGTCTCTTTTTTATAGGCCTTATTGGTCCCCTAATACTGTATCTGAAGTCTCTTTTATATAGACCTTATTCATCCCCTAATACTGTATCTGAAGTCTCTTTTATATAGGCCTTAGTCATCCCCCAATACTGTATCTGAAGTCTCTTTTTTATAGGCCTTAGTCATCCCCTAATACTGTATCTGAAGTCTCTTTTTTATAGGCCTAGTGGTCCCCTAATACTGTATCTGAAGTCTTTTATATAGGACCTTATTCATCCCCAATACTGTATCTGAAGTCTTTTTTATATAAGCTAGTGGTCCCCTAATACTGTATCTGAAGTCTCTTTATATAGGCCTTAGTCATCCCTAATACTGTATCTGAAGTCTTTTTATATAGGCCTTAGTTATCCCCTAATACTGTATCTGAAGTCTCTTTTATATGGCCTTAGTCATCCCTAATCTGTATCTGAAGTCTCTTTTATATAGCCTAGTGGTCCCCTAATACTGTATCTGAAGTCTCCTTTATATAGGCCTTAGTCATCCCTAATACTGACATTGAAGTCTCTTATATAGGCCTAGTCATCCCAATATGTATCTGAAGTCTCTTTATATAGGCCTTAGGTCCATATACTGTATCTGAAGGTCTCTTTATATAGACCTTAGTGGTCCCCTAATACTGTATCTGAAGTCTCTTTATATAGACCTTAGTGGCCCTAATACTGTATCTGAAGTTCTTTTATATAGGCCTTAGTGGTCCCTAATACTGTATCTGAGTCTCTTTATATAGGCCTTAGTCATCCAATACTGTATCTGAAGTCTCTTTTATAGGCCTTAGTCATCCCCTAATACTGTATCTGAAGTCTTTTTTATAGGCTCTAGTGGTCCCCTCATACTGTATCTGAAGTCTCTTTTATATAGCCTTATCATCCCCTAATACTGTATCTGAAGTCTTTATATAGGCCTTATGGTCTCCCTAATACTGTATCTGAAGTCTCTTTTATATAGGCCTTAGTATCCCCATATATGGATCTGAAGTCTCTTTATATAGGCCTTAGTTCATCCCTAATACTGTATCTGAAGTCTCTTTTATATAGGCCTTAGGTCATCCCCAATACGTATCTGAAGTCTCTTTATATAGCCTTAGTGGTCCCCTAATACGTATCTGAAGTCTCTTTATTAGGCCTTATGTCTCCTAATACTGTATCTGAAGTCTTTTTAATAGGCCTTAGTCATCCCCTAATGTACTGAAGTCTTTTATATAGGCCTTAGGCTCCCTAATACTGTATCTGAAGTCTTTTTTATATAGCCTTAGTGGTCCCCTAATACTGTATCTGAAGTCTCTTTTATATAGACCTTAGTGGTCCCTAATACTGTATCTAAGTCTCTTTTAATAGGCCTTAGTGGTCCACTAATACTGTATCTGAAGTCTCTTTCCCCAAAATTCTGCCTTGGTGCAGAATTACAGCCACTAGAGCCAGTCTCACAATGAGTGGAGGGAACGCTTATTAATGTTAAAAAAACTCATAAAATGAAATTTTCATACCATGGGACCCTTAAGGGTGCCGCTACACGCCGCATATCCATGGTACATTAAAATAGCTGTGAACTTGTTTTGGGGTGTTTTCCATGGTTTCATCTTAGACTTTCACCCTCTCGCAGTGTGTTTTCACTTCATCAAAGTTAATTGGAACATTTGGTCACTTAAAAATGTCTTGTTCAGCGTTATGCCAACCAACCAACCTAGCTAGCTTGCTATCATGCATATGAATAGCAGCAGTACCGGGAGGTCTGCATTTTTTCACTGGTAGGAAGGGTTTAATATCGGCAACTATCCCTCTTTAGCGTTTAGCTTAGCGCAGCGACATTGCAATGATGAACAACAAAGCTCCACCCTCTCGTCAAAAATCGTCAACAAAACAAGATGGTGATGCCCGTAACACCAAACCCGATACTTCAAAACAACAGTCCACAAACCAATGGGTGACGTCACAGATGCTAGCTCCACTATTTTTACAGTCTATGGATTAGACAAACTTTGTGCCAGGTAGCTGGCAAGGAAAACGCCGTTTGATATCTGATCCCACAGATTTGGACATTTGCATTCTAAAATACAGCTCCACCGGGTAATGTCTAATTTCAGGTTTGCAGTGCATGTGTGAAAACGGCTTTAGATACTTCTGGGACATTTCACAAAAAAACTATTCGACCACAGCCTGTGGCAACATCATATCTCCAATTCGAAACACCTGAATACTTTCAAAGATAATTTCAAGGCAATATTAAATTGATCTCACTTCATAAATGAGGCAGTCTACATTGCTTTTACCTGTTATTTTAGCATCTGCCTTTAGGCCATTTGGTGCAATTTTGATAATGCTAAAAAGGCAGAGGTGGGATGCATTATCACCCTCCACATCTGAACAGCGGTGACAGAGATGTCACATGGTTAATTATATGAAAGATGCACCTCCCCTGGGCCAATCTGTGTAATTTTGGTAACCAAAAATAGTGCTTTTACATTTTGTTGAATTCTGATGGCTGTGTTCAGGGGGCACACTTTCCCCAAAGCTAGCAACCTCAAAACTCAAAGCCCTTCTTTAACCTGTCTCCCCCGCTTCATCTACATTTCCACTTCATGACAGGAGGGGATTTAATATGTGAAATCAATGCAAGATCAAGGCTTTCACCTGAATTCAACTCAATGTATCTCAAGGAGAGAACACCTGTTCCTAATCTTTCGTGCAGTGAGTGCACATCATTACTGATTCATACTCCCCACCATCCTCTCACCCTGATAAGTCATCACTGTCAGCCCCCCTCTTCTCCCTCTGTGACTCCCCCAGGCTTCACCATCTCTAATCAAGGCCTAATGAGCTTAATTGGTCGTTAAAACATGCCAGAGTATGACACAGCGGTGCTACAGCGTCTGCCATATGGTCTGGGTTGGCCCGAGGCCCCCGAGCTGCCAACTGTTCCCCCATCACTGCCTGAACTATTCTGCACTGACTGACAGCGGCTGCGATGGGAGTTTCTCTCCTGTTGATGATTCAGCACTCGACACCGCACTGAATGGAACAGAGGACAATAAAAAGTGTGTGCGTTTGTGTGTGTGCGTAGTACAGTAACCGACCGACACACTTTCTCTATGTTGTCATTCACAACTTGCCCTTCAAGCTGTAGACACAACACGGGAGGTGAACAGACGTAGATGTTTGTATCACATAGCAAAATACTTATTATCGGGTAGTGCTCCAACTACTGATTCTTTTGATTACAATATTTTGTTCTTTTTTTTTATTGAAATACTCATTTAGGAAAAAAAAAACAACAAGAAAAAAAAAATCCAAATTTTTCAGGCGATAAGGTGACTTCTTCAAACTACTTGTTTTGTCAGACCAACTGTCTAAAACCCAAAAATATGTAATAAAATACAGAACATATATCATTCTCACATTTTAAGAGCTTGATGAATGTCATCAAAATTGATTTTTCTGTCAAGCGACTACTCAATTCAACATTATTACTGTAATGATTGGTGGATGTATTTCATATTTTACCTTCTTTTTATAGGATGCATCTCTTTGTGTGCAACAGAAATAACACTGATACGGATATGAAAAACATGTAATAGGAATAAACATTTGCGTCGCATTTGTAGATATTAAGCTATTATTTTGGAATTTTTCATTGTATTCGCGACTTTAACCTTTAGACTCTATTCTCTACTCCAGTGACCCTTGCTCCAGGGCAGAGAAATGAGTAGCAATATTATATTTAGTAATATTTAGACATCCTATTTCCATCAGTGTGATGTAAGCTGCATCAGTAATGTGTTGACTTCCCAGTGCTGCATGGCCCACTAATTAATTTGCCTCTATAAACTATGAGCTGTGAGGCCTGCTGCCCTCAGCCAATTTAGGTGTGACCCTAATATGACCCGAGCACGGCGCTACGTGGCTGCATTTGTGTATGTGTTTGTGTGTGTATGTGTGAAGAGGTTAAGCATATTTTACCAAAACAAGGAAGCACCACATCTAACAAGAACTGATTATGTAAATGATGTGTTGGCAGCTTCGATACCACTGGGGTTTGAAGTGTGTGTAAGTGTGTGTATCATGCAGGCACGCTTGAATTGATCCCATCTCTCCAACATTCAAAGGGTGCCACTCCAGTTTTTGGTCACCATCCTTGCAATGATGGATAGTACATATATTTATTTGATGCAAGATTCAAATAGAAGCAAACCGTTTACTCAATTTTGATTGCAGCTAGAGAAATAAATGAAAAGAAGAAAATGATTTTTTTTTTTAAGTGTTAACGCTGACATTTTGGATGCTATTTTTGTAGGTTTTGTCAACTTTGTGTCAATTTTATACCTTGGACACTATACTCACCAAAGTTTTTAACATTCAGGGACATGCCGGAAGTTTAGGCAAATGATCAAAACCACTTTATTTTGAAGCAAGACCAAAAGCTAGCACACACGTCATATTGCTAAAAGAAATCCACTTACCGCAGGAAAACTGTGCACTCTGTTAAAGCAGGAATTTGGCTTGTAAACTGTTTTGGATGTTAGATGTTTGGGTAATTATTTTGTTTTCCTTCTCTTCCAAATAAATACATTTGGCTTACCAGACAGTTTAAGCCGTATGATCACCTGACTGTTTCTTGCCTCAACTGGCGTTTCTTTTTTATTGATGTTGCTATGTTCCAACACCTCAGTTATTAAATTTGCAAACACAATGGTATGGCCAGTAAGAATGATGGTCAAAAGTACATAACTAAGTTGTAATACGCCAGATTGATCCGTCAGTGCTCATGTCACAAACTTTGTCTTATTTTGTAAAGCAATTCCTCAGCCCTTCCCTACATTATACCTCCCTCGACCCCTCCTCCCTTATTCCTTTACCTCTCTTTTTCCAACTGATGTCTTCATAAGTGATAATTCTGGGCCCATGCAGAGTGCGGCGGATGTCCCTGCCAGTAGATACAGGCTGATTGAAAGCAACCAGCGCCTGTCAATAGCGCTTGCTTGTATTTGCCTGCGGCCCGCCTGCCTCCAACACAGCTGATTATTGGAGACCTCTCATAGCAGTATTGAGCTGCTGTCCCCACTCTTGTTACCTAGCTGATAGTTTCATTGTTTATATGCAGATTGAGGTGGGCTATTGAGCAACCAACACACTCGGCCCTAATGGTAAACAAACAATCGGAGTGGCGTGCAGGGAGAAAGTGAGGTCAATAGAGTTGATAAATACACGTAAGGGGACACATTATGGACATTGCGATCTATATTTTCCACTGGTGCCATCCTCGGTGATGTTCAGATGAAAGCTCTGTGAAAGATGGATGAACATAGTAGAGGTGAAGGTAAATACACATGAACACACATTACCTCAGATTACTGTTGGTATTATATAGAATCTATAATCTATTGGCCTGGAAATGAGTTAGATGCACTGGCTGGTTTTGTGCTGTGTGGTTATTAGTTTGCGGATGTGTAAAATAACATGAAGCAATCAGGTTGTCCAGCATTTCTTTTGAGTTAGCAGTGGCTCAGAATAGCTGCTTGGGCCCTCTGCAATCAACAACGTCTGTACTGTTTGTGCAGATGTCGTGTCATTGTGACTATAGCTCTATTTTATAGTTCATTCAGTATTCTACATACTTTGACTGATATTATGTATCTCTTCACTCACCATTTTCTTTAAGCGCCTTTTAATAGTTCCATGATCCCTCTGTGGTTAGTTTTCTGACATCATGCTCCTCTTCATCTTTGTCCTCTTTTTCACCTCAGTTCCTATTCTGAAAAACCTTTTAATTTGATCCATCTGTTTGTGTTCACTTCTGATAATGTGACAATTTGAATGAAGTTTCCAAGAAAAGCACACAGACATCTTTGTGTCAGAGTATATTAAGGCGTCCCAACAATAGTTGCCTACTCAAAACCACATGTCTGGTTGCAACCTTGAACAAAAAAAAAGAAAATGAAAAAGTTAATTATTCCTTTATTTATTTGTGTGTGTGTGTGTGTGTGTGTGTCTGTGGCCCTGTTTTACAGAAGTTCAAGCTAATGTGAACGAATGGAGCAGCAGTCACAGATGAGACTGGTGCTCCATTCATTCACATCATTCACACGTGTGAAGTTTGAAAAAACATCTCTTTTCACCTTGAAAGGACTGGGTACAAGCTGACCCATACATCAAAATATATCAAAGGAAGTCTTTTGATGGAACTTTAAAGTGAACGCAGTTGTGTAATTTGGCAAGTGATGTACTGAAACTAAAAAACATAGTTCAACTAATGTTTCAATGCCTTAGAGTTTAGTCCACAAAAGACAGGAAGAAAGCAGTAAAACCATGCAATCTGTCTGTAAGATTATGGCTTACATAAACCCAATTAAAAGCTGAAATTTCTGTGGTTTTATGTGTGTTGTATGGCACCTGACTTGCTGAGGTCAGAGGTTTGGATTCGAGAAAGGAGTGAGATAAAAATGCTGAGACATAAAAAGTGATTTATTTGAGGACCAGCTGAAGAAACTGAATGCTTTAAACAATACAAAATAATTCCTTTAATACATGTTTTGTTTGGAATTTAATTCCACCGTGAAATATAATATCAATTTGATGAATACTTAAAAAGATCTTAAACTGACAGTGTGATGTAAAACAAAAAGACACATAGATTGTGTTAACCAATCTGTGAGCATCAACTCTACAGTATGTGCATTTTCTTTTACGCAAATGCACATGGTTACAGTTTTGGTATTAGTGGCTATGGGTATATGTGGCCTATAAATGCTTAATGTATGAGAAAAGCAGTAAGGCACTACAAGATTATTCACCTTGGTCCGTAAATAAAACATCCATCAGCTCTCTCAGGAATAAAGCTCATGCCTGGTGGCCTCTGAAAGGTTAAACCCTGTAAAAAGGTTAAACCTTGAAAGAATTATTTTCATTGCTTTTCAGCCATTCCAATCACCCTCTCCCCTTATGGGAATCAATGGATTAGTCCTTAGGTTGAATGCTTTGCTTTTTTCTTATTGCTCCAATATCACCTCATGCAGTTTTTGAGTTCTTCACATAGAAGGCTTAATCACAGTGGACAACAAAATATATCCATAGGCCATATAAACAGTATGCATGCAGGGTACAATTAACTTTCACTTAAGTGATGGAACCACTTACTGCACAGCAACCCCGCACACTGCAATGCCTTTTAACATTTCAAATTTAATAACTGTTGCCATTTTAAAGTCTGCTGACAGCTGAGATACTTTTTTTCCACGCTTTGCTCCGCCTTTCTGTGTGCATCCTTATGCTAAATAAGGTCACGACATCAACCACAAAACAATATATTTTCTTGACAACATAGGGGAAGTTCAGAGACCAGTGCTGTGGCTAGAATTCAAATTGTATTCAGACATCAAAGCTTGAAAAAGTGAATTGCACCAAAGCCCTCGTCTACTGACCTCATTTTAGACCATTGAGTTGTTTACTGTACATGTGGTCCATTTTGACATCGGGCTTACATCATGGATGAAACCAAATGGCTTTTCATCATCTCCCTCTGATAATTAGCTCTGTTCTGAGTATAGTTTACCACATATACTTATTTTTTTTTACATCATTACTGCTTTTGAGTTATAAAAGTGCTCAACAACATCCCTAATGTAGGCCTCATCTATTTGTTAGCCAGAGATGCACGAGTCAATTAATCGGAACAATAAAAGTCGAACCCCCATTTAACTCGTTAACCCTCCATAGCCTGTTGTGATGTTCTCAGTGCCACATTTCCGTTTTCATTTAGTTCATTACTACCTAAGTGGTGCCACAAATGGTCAGAATGATGTCACTGATTTGAATGAAGACCATGGGAGTGATTGGTTTAAATGCCTCTGTGTAATTGAATCGTGTTAGCCAGCTATGCAATTGAATTATGTTTACTTCACTGGATGGGCTTGTGTACCGTGTGTTCTGTGTGTGAGTGTGAGTGTGAGTGTGAGTGTGTGTGTGTGTGTGTGTGTGTGTGTGTGTGTGTGGAGTGTAAATTCACTATGTATAGTACCTCATAAAGAAATTAAAATCAAAATGGAAAAAAAATCAAAGGTTGGTTTACCCAAAATTACATAATTTCTCACTTACTTGTAGTGGTATCTGACCATGCAGATGGTTAAGGTCATATTTTCACTGGATATGAGATAGCTGCAATACAATAGAGGTGAGTGGAGTTTTCTCTATGGGAAAAAAATTACATTTATAGTATTTGAAAAATCTTTCAAAAGCAAGGTTTTAGTAGCATGATTTCTGTGTATTATCGACAGAAACAAGGCCATTGTTTACAGAAAGGCACATGTATTGTAGTGTATTTTTCCATGCGTAGACTACTACACTAAAAAGTCCATTGACTGTCTGCATGGCTACAGTATATACCAATGGAAACAGGCTTTCAGTCTTCTCAACAAATGACCCCTTGTACATTTCCAGAGACCTACCATCTGCTTGAGGTCCAGTATTCTCACTGGTTACTATGTATTTATAAAGCTAAACTTTTCAGTGTAAAAATAGATTTCTGCTGCACCTGTATACAAGATTGCCCACTTACTAATTTTAAACACATTTTTTGTATGGATAAGTTAATTTATTATATATACTTTCCTTTTCAAACTGGTCAAAGAGCTGGACAGCAGTCATATAAAACATACATATACAGTTGGAAAGACACACGTAGTAGGAGATTCATACATGTCAGGTCAACTCCCCCTTACTCTCTCTTTCTTGCGCACACACACCCATACAGGATGACACAGTTTGGTAGACATGCATGCTTGGTGTGCTATCTGACTTGGCAGACCCCTAACTGTGACCAATCGGTATGTGTAGAGTGTGGACAGTTGGATTATCCGAAGACACAAGCTCCATCTCCCATGGTTTCCATACTGTTGTTTCAGTCAGTCATTAGAATAACAATAACTACAATACATACGGCGGCTTAAGCTGACATCCATCCAATATGCTGTAGCTGCAGGGGTAAGGTCAGGAGATGCAAGTGTGTGAGTTTGTGTGTACATATTCATATATATTGTGTGTGTTTCTGTGTGTGTGTGTGTCTGTGTGTCTGTGTGTGTATTTGTCTCTGGCAAAGAATGGACAAGGTGTTTATCACAGCCATCTTTGTCTTTGTAGACTATAATCTTTTATAACTCCAACAATAGTGCATCTGTGTGTGTGTGTGTGTGTGTGTGTGTGTGTGTGTGTGTGTGTCACAGTCTAATTATGCAGCAGTGATGATGGTGGCGCGTGGCGTCCCTATCATGTGGCGAAAAATTGATTAGGTAAGGGTCACACACAGCAGAGCCTGAAGCGTACGTGTGTGTGTGAGTGTGTGTGTATTTGTGTGTATCTCCATGCATAAATGTGTATGTGCTTGTGTGTCTGAGTGCTTGCAAGTTTGTGTATAAATGTGTGTGTCGTCAGACCTCCTAAGCTGAATATTGATGTATTGATCAGGTGCTTGTGTTGCTTAAAGCCATTTGCTCCTTAGGGAGCGCTTCACACACACACACACACACACACACACACACACACACACACACACACACACACATACAGAGCATGGCAATTGACAACTGTGTCATCTTTTCAACGAGGACAATTGCTGACAAGCGGCGTTGTTTCTCGTCATACTGTGCTATTGTCTTATCGGACAGAGGCAGTGTGCTTCTACAAAGCACACCTGCCACACGCCCATTCACCGGGATGCTAATGCAAGCTCAAGAACCTAATACCATTATGGAACATAAAAGCCTTATGGCCCACCTATTGGCCTTCTACATGTGCTACTGTATTGTCTAATGATGGCATATCCCAGATATGATTTGTCAGGAGAAGGAGAAATGTCACAAAAGTCTAGAGGATGAAATGCACCTGGAAGCTGGTCACAGCACCTGCTTGGCTTTTTCATAAATAAACAGCATAGGGTTTCAGAAATTGCAAGGTATTAGCATCAGATGGCCTATGGTGGTATAGACACATACCGTATAACTGCAGACTCCCTTGTTTGATTCTAACAGAGAGCCTTTGTTGCATTTCTAAATTCCTGTCTTTATCTCTAGTGTCACTTTCAGATATAAAGAAAAAATGACACAAACAAGAAAATAATAGAAATTTCAAGATGAATCTAGAAAGGCACATTGTCAGATGTTATGTTCTTTGAACATGTGCTTGGGGTGGCAGTAGCTCAGTCCGTAGGAGTTGGGGTTGGGAACTGGAGGGTTGCTGGTTCAAGTCCCCGTGTGGATTGGTAGCTGGAGATTTGCCATTTCACCCCCTGGGCACTGCTAGGTGCTCTTTAGCAAGGAACTGCACATTCCCTAACCTCTCAGGGTGCTGGTCCAGCACTGGCAACCCACTCACTGTGACGTCTCTCTATTTGTGCATGAATAGGTTCTGAGCATGTGTGTGTATTTCAGGCCTGTGTGTAGTGATTACTAACAAAAACAGAGTGTAAATTGTAATTTCCCCACTGGGGATCAATAAACAGTATAATTTATTATGCTTAACAAATATTTTAAAAAAAATTTCCTTAATACTACAAAATCCCAAGATAAACTATATAAGGTTTTCTGTTACCTAAATATGTTTGTCAGTTATTATCATTTTCATTGTAGCAGTTTATTAGTGAGGGTACAAATGGAGTGAGCAAAGTTACTAATATTCTTTTCAACCTACAGCTGGATGACAAATAAAAAGAAAAAAACAAATGAGAAAACTGCTATTGTGAATTTGAAAATTGTGAACTTAAGGGTTTGCCTCAGTATACAGACCCAACTCTGGAAGTTAGTCGCAGTGTCCAAACCTCACACAATCAAGACAGTTAAAAGAAATCTTTAAATTTTGATGAGATCAGAAACCATCTCTTTAAACACAACCTCAATCAAACACTGTTATTTCTGCCTCCTTCTGTGTGAATGTGTGTGTGTCTGTGTGTTTATATGGACTGCCATTTAGATGAATAACCACCAAATGATTCAGCATCATATGCACTTTATCAATCAAAAAGTGTCTGAGAAGCACAAATGCAATTAGCTAATGTGTTTGCCTAAACTCATCAGAGGATGCAATTAGCAAAGGGAAACAGATCCTCGCATCATCTGTCAGCGAGGTGAAAACAAAGGCACAGGAGGAGGAGGAGGAAGGGGAGGTGAGGTGAGGAAGGGCAGGTGACAGGAAAGGGAAGAATTTGTAATTCAAAAGAGATAATCTGTGAACAGGGCTAAAGAATAAACTCACTGGAAAAGGTCTTATCTATTGCACTTAACAATCCATCTCCCAGCCTCCTCTCCTTCTCCCTTCTCTGTCTCTCTTTTTCTAATTACAGCAGATGGCATTGAAGTGGCAGCCTGAGCATATTTTATCGGGAGGGAATAAAAGCAATTAGACATTCAATTTGGAGTGTAATTAATCCTACATTAAAGCCTTCATTAGTGATCGCTCGTTAGTGAAACATGCCTCTCTGAGAGGCCCAATAATAGCCCTCTTCGTCAGGGGATCAGCACTAAGAGGGAAATCAAACAAGGTTAAACAAAAGCCATTGTTCCATTGGCAGAGAGACGAAGACAAATGAGGTGGTTAGGCTGGGGTTTGACTCACTGTTTTACACACATTTTCCAACTCAAAGCTGTTTTTCTGGTTAGAGGTCTTAACTGTTAAAACTCTGGCTTAATGTGATTGCCTCCTATGTCAGTGCTTCAGCACTCAAGTTCCCTCTTAGGCCTTGATCATACGTAATGAATTTGAATGCAGTGCTCTCCGATGAAAGTTCATTTATTCCAAGAGTGGGAATCTGTTCCTGCTGCATCATTCTTTTCCAGACGCATTGTATTACAATGAAGATTTTCCATTTTTACACATGACTTTTTTATTTATTTCTTTCAATCCACAAGATCTATGTTGTTATTTTACAGTTTGGTGACAGTTTGGTTGACAAGCATGTCCATATCCATGGCCAGTTGTGTGACAGCTTTACCGCTGGGATATGTGTTGAGTTTGAGTTTTTGTAGGTTGTGCTCCTAAGTGTCTTATCAGGCATGATGGCTGTCACCGCTTAAACCACCCATTTCTACCTCTACGTACTCCAAACCACTGTATTTTATCAAATGCGTTTTTTATATATATAGTGTGTGTATTTATATATATATATATGTATGTATGTATGTATATATGTATAGATTAAATTTTAAATGGTTTGTAAGGAACATGCATTTGTGGGATGAGTAGCAGCGAGTATGTGGGTTGAGCCCACAAAAAATTTGCAAAATCTTCTCTGCTTTTGCCAAACAGGTCATTTTGCTGTTGCTATTGACAAAGGTACCCCCAGGTGCTGCCTATCAGTGATGAGTCCAGATTCTGCCTACGGCAGATGGATCATAGGGTCAAAGTGTGGAGAAGACGCGGAGAACTCCATGCTGATTGCTGCAGCGATAGTGTAACACCTTTTTGTGGAGGTAGTGTGATGGTCTGGGGGGCATCTCCCTCCCTGGAAAAATCAAGGCTTGTCATTATTTGCAATACATACAATTTAAATGCAGAGAGATATAAAGATGAGATTCTGCAACCAGTTGCAATCCCATATCTCCACAGTCTGGGACCGATGTCTATCCTCTAAGATGACAACGCTTGCCCCCACAGGGCGGGGTTTATCAGAGACTACCTCCACAATGTGGGAGTGGAGAGGATGGAATGGCTTGCCAGCAGGTCCTGACCTCAACCCCTTTAACACATGTGGGCTAAGCTTGGGCATGCTGTTCGCGCCAGAGTGACCAACACAACCACGTTGGCTGACTTGTGAAAAATGCTGGTTGAAGAATGGAATGCCATCCCACAGCAGTTTGTGATCAGGCTGGTGAGGAGGAGGTGCCAGGCTGTGGATGGTTCTTCCACACGCTGCTGAGGCTCCTGTTTGTGAAATGAATAAATTGTTAATTTGCCAATATGTCTTCTTCTTCTTCAAACTTCAATCATCCAAATCTCCAAAGACCAAACTAGTCAATGGCAGATCCAACTCACATACTCAGCACTGCTGCTCATCCCACAAATGACAACAAAAAAGTTCAAAATCCCACAAAAAGTTCCTTAAAAATGGTGCACCATTTAAAAAGGGAACCAAACAGTCTTTCCAACGGTATAAGATTTTTTGCCAAACACCATTGTTACCGCAGAGAAACAATCTACCAAACACAAATTTCCTTACTTTTTGTGCTAAGTATAAATATAAAGACGAGGCTTTTAGCTATTCCAGCAAATGAAGTGCCTGACCAAACAAGGTACGTATGGATGAAGGCTAGCTCAGCTAATCATGACATTACACCCATAACGTTGTAAATAAATGATTCCACCACATCGTGTAAAGGTGGTGAAAGTCAGAGTTTTTTTATACTGAACAGCACAAAACCATTACAACCTGAGAACACACAGTTAATCCCACTGTATCTCCTCCACTTTATTTTATATAAATTATTTTCTTTTTAAAATGTTTTCACTAGGTTTGGTCAAGACCGTTGCAGTGTAGTTGTCATTTATACACTTGCACAGGTAGGAAGAGGAGTTAGTTACAGCCTGTATCTCTCCCACACAGACACTGCTGTCAGAGTGTGAAGCGTCTTATAGACATGTTCTTTTATGTACACCGAAAGTTGTTAAGTTGGGGTCATACCTGTAAAAAGCACTTTTTTTTATCATGGTTAAATTATAGTGTCATAGTTTGTAGTACATAAAACCGTCATTGTTTTGTCTTTCGACAGAAATTATTGTTTCTATAAAAATTTAAGTGGAGGTGTCCCTTCTCTGGATATAACAAACAACATCTTAACAGTGACAATTTCAGGTGTTGAAGGCTTCAAATAATGATAACTTCTTAATGCTGACGTAGTACACAGCAAAACATGCAAACACCTAGATGCAACCCAAGCCAAACCCCCTGGACCCACAATTGATGTGATGGTCTGATATGATGAAACCAGTTGAAACATGCTTCAGGTGTACTGTATCCAGTTGCATGCATGTGTAGTTTTTGTGCGCTTTGTGCTTCTGCGTGTCCCCAAGAGGTGATTCAAATGCAACTCTGATCTCAGCGAGGCGAGTCAGGTGAAGGGTGGCAACAAGGAAGAGTACCCACATGCAAAATTGACGTGAGGAGGTGAGGAACGAGGGAAGAACGGGGGGATGAGAGGATGAATAAAACAAAGTCTGTCTCTGACTGGGGGTGCGCTCAAGAATTCTAAGACTTCATTTACTCTAGAGGACTGTGTGCGCGTGTGTGCGCGTGTGTGCGCGCGCGTGTGTGTGTGTGTGTACGTGCGTGCGTGTGTGCGTGCGCGCGTGAGAGTGTGTGTGGTCCGTGCGGATAAGAGTAATACAATATCCTTACAGAGGGCAGTGCTTGCTGTGCTTGCTGCCCCAGACACACAATCATGATGAGCAGATGAAAAATGAATTAAAGAACAACAGAAGAAAGGCAGAATAAACAATGAGAAAGAGCTGTGGTTCCGAATAGTCATCTAGCTAGTGCAAATGTGCATGGGTATATGGATGTGTGTATGTCCGCACACATATGGGGGATGTCTTTATTTTATGGTTTACACTATGTTCTACTTATGAAAGTATTTTCATCCTTAGAGTGTGTGTCCATTGAATATTTAGTGCTTTTGTACTGACAGTGGCTGTATAGAGGACTGGTCTCTCACAAAGAAAATTAGCAAAAAGCTGAGGGCATCTTCCTGAGATAAACAGGAGTCCTGTATGCCATGCAGGACCTTAACATATACATGGAAAGTAATAATTTAATGAAGTTTAATTCACTAACATCAACACAGTAAGATGAGGGTCAAATGATAGTCAACACTTTAATGCATATTAACATTTTTACAGTGTAAAGAATATATTTTATGCACATGCCATATCATGACAGAAAGCGGTCTAAAAGTTTTGAAAAGTCTTGGTATGTGTGTTTGAACATTTTGTTTGCTCACAGCTGTATTTGAAAAATAATTCAGAGTGGTGTGTTGATGGATGAACACAGTAGGGAAGACAGTAGTGGGAAGAAATGAAAATGAATTATGTATGTGTGGGTGTATTGTGCGAGATCATAAAGCCCCAACACCACAACAGAGTAATTATTATAGAGCATTATTTTAGGGGCTGAAAAAATCTGCCATACTTTGTCTCTCTGTCTCTTTTCCTCTCCCTTCCTGTCTGTTTGGTAGCAGAGAGGATTTAGTAAGGATGCACAGTTTGTCATTTGGCCAGTGAGACAGATACTAAGAGTTTTGGCTGTGACTTATTTGAGCTAATGGTCCAGAACATTGTGAGCACCCCCACACCCAGAGGCAATTTCGTAGGCGCACTGGGCCGATACAAATGGCCCATGGTACACCTCCATGGTCAACACACACATGCCAGGCCCACGCACGTGCACACTTCAGCATGCACATGCACTTACTCACACTTGTACAAAGCACTCACAAATTCACACCTCTCCCCATACCCATATGTCCCACAGAGGACGTACTGGCCAATGTTAAAATTGTGATAAATTCCACATATAGCTGCATATAAACACGGGAGAGTATGTGAGAGGGAGGAGAAGTAATCAGACTGTCAGACACAGGAAAAAAACAGTGTGAGATACTGTACATGTAATGAAAAAAAGATACGAGAAACATACAGAGAACGGGAGAGATGGACAAGCATATCAAGAGAAAGGAAATTAATATGGAAGAGAAGGTTGGTGCAAGGCAACCTAACCGAGGTAGGTCTGGTCAAGTGGATGAAACTTCTAGAGAAAAGAAACTGAGAGTATCAGTGATTAGACTGTCTGACTACATTTTGCAGTGATATCGTGGCTGAGACACCCTCTAATTCCCTTTTTGAAAAGTCCACTACAGAAAAGACATTTTAACACAATGTTCAGACTGCCTCAGTCTGGAGTGACTGGTCAATTATTTCCCTCTGGGGAGGGCAGACAAATCAAGCTTTTGCATTGAGTACACAAACACACGCTGACATGAGCGCATGAACACGTGCACGCACAGACACAAGACACAGACACATAAACACCAAAGCTCACACACATACTACGTAGAAGCATTTCCTATATTTTTCAAAGCTCTGTATTATATGGGCACACATTGAGTACACACCAGAAAACCGCAAGCGCCATCAGAACTGTACTAGGGCTGCTACTGACGATCATTTTCATAGTCGATTAATCCTTTGATTTTTTTTCTTGATTCATCAGTTAGTTTATTTTGGTCTATAAAATGTCGGAAAATGGTGCAAATGTGGATCAGTGTCTCCCTAAAGCCCAAGATGACGAAAGATATTCATATTACTGTCTCAGAGGAGAGAATAAACTATAAAATCACTTTTAAAAGGGTTGGATCAGAGAATGTTGACAATTGTCTCAGAAAGGACTAAAATCAACTAATCGATTATTAAAATAGTTGTTGATTAATTTAAGAGTTGACAACTAATCGATTAAAGATTAATCAATTTATAAATTAGTTGTAGCTCTAAACTGGATGTTGTACTGGACTCTCACCATTTTACATTTTAAAGTAGGCAAGGATTTGAAGGCATCTTCACAGCCACAAAGTAACACATAATAACGACTGAGGGCTTTATTTTTTTGGAATTCAATTCAGTGCACCTTTTCATCTGCCTAGCGCTCCTGTGGCACACATGGAAATGGCATGGGATGACATGATCATTAAAGATGGGTGTATCATATGTTTGGTGAAAAGGCCTTGTTTCAGTGTTTATCAAAATGTTGTAATTCCAATTAAGATCATGTTTCAGAGTTAAAAACCAGAAGTTAAGATCACGTCAACCTGCCATATAGCAGGTTGGATTTAGGCCATCAGGCACCGCAGTACAGCAACAGACACAGACGTTTTCCTGGTTTACTTTTTCATTCCCCTTCTGTAATACACTCTACTTCCCCTAATATTGTGACAAGAGTGTTTCTTAAAAGAAAAGCTTTTTATTGAACAATAATAATACCAACCTTATTAATAATCCAATCTTAATCCATATTTGTACTACAACACAATTGTAGAGCTCTAAAAAACAATAACAAGCAATCTGAAAATGTTCTTTCATGGTTTGTGACATTTTGTCCATTTCCGGTTTTGTATACAACCGACTAGCTCACACACACACACACACACACACACACACACACACACACACACACACA
Source organism: Etheostoma spectabile (assembly GCF_008692095.1). Taxonomy (NCBI): domain Eukaryota; kingdom Metazoa; phylum Chordata; class Actinopteri; order Perciformes; family Percidae; genus Etheostoma; species Etheostoma spectabile. Next base: position 16,334,065 of record NC_045754.1, on the reverse strand, counting down.
CACACACACACACACACACACACACACACACACACAGATGGCAAAGAACTCACTTTCTGTACTCAAGTAGAATACAGATACTTGTGTTAAAAAATACTCTGATAAAAGTAAAGTACCAATTTCATTCTTTACTCAAGTAAAAGTAACAAAGTACAGAATTGGAAATGTACTTAAAGTATCAAAGTAAAAGTAGCCTTGTAATTACAACCTTATTTTATGCATACTACCTGGACCACACAATGTGTACAGAGTGCAGACTGAGAAACTTCAGTGGACATGAAAAAGGCTCTTTATATGTCATTGGCTACATTTTAATTGATGTCTGCCAATAGGCCTGAAACATCACACATATGATTATGATTATTGTGACAGAGACTGACTCCGTGGGCTGTTGCACGAAACTAGGATAAGGGATTAAGCCGGGATATTCAGTTATCCTGGATGATTTAGCTTGGACTCGTTGCACGAAACCAGATTGAATTAGCCCACCCAGAACCATGGAGATTTATTCTTTGCGGCTAGCCTGGTCCAGAGCAGGCTAACAGCCAGGCTAAGATTAATCCTGGAGTCTCATGTGTCAAATCAGCGGCCGTCTGATCCCAAATAAACTTGTTTAACAGTTATTGCAGTTGTCTTCGGCATGTGTCTGCTTTATTTATATTAACATACATTAGCCTACTTGTCACTTTTGTTTTCGCGAGTTCGTTTAAACCCTACTACAGTTGTTTAATGTTGAAAATGTTGCACTGGCACCCTGATGTGGAGTGGGACTTTTCCCGGTGGACGGTACTATGTCGAGCTCGCTGGCGTGCGCCGCTGCCCGTGGCTCTGCCCGGTGCCCGGTGCCGCGTGCCCGGTGCCCGGTGGCCGGTGGCTACCGCCTGCCGCAGACTACGATCGCGTCAGTGTCCACTCTCTCTGTAAAAGTAGAGAGGAGCAGCGCAGCGTCCGTGGTCTCGCTTCAGGTTTCTACAGGACGCGCTCCGGGATTAAGTGACGATATTAATGTAGCGATATTCCCAGATGATAATAATGGCAGACTGGTCAGAGACCAATATCATTCATGATTTCATGTTCTTGTTGCTTGTCCTCTCTAATGAAGGGTAGTTTTGTGTTACTCCTTAATAAGTGGGCCTATTGTTTTTGTTATAGCTTACATTGGTTTCTAACCTTCCTAATAAGTCTCACATCACCGACTAATAACGTGGCCTATATACAGCACGTATTGTATGTAGTTTACATTCATCACACTGGGAACACCACAATGCTTCTTCATCTTTTATTTTGGTGGGGTCACTTGCAAAGATATAAAAAAAACATGAATATTTTTACATATGCTCACAGCGTGTATTGAAGTCTTACTTTTTTCTAGTTGTTGTGTCCCTTTCGATTGTTCTGTATGAACATTAATTGTACAAAGAAATAGATATAGCTTATAGAGATTTGGGCATGGTTGTAAAACATGTTCTCACGTTGTGAATAAGGGTTTGAAATTAAGCCTAAAGTCCGTAGGGTCCATTTCCTGAGGAACATTAGTTCCCTCTGCTCACTTTTGAGGCAAAGTAGATATTTTTAAACCCCCCCACACATTCAGTAGGGTCTGCTATGTTGGGCTTTTTTTCTCCGTTTGATAAGAGCCGTATTTCCCTTTTTGCATATTCTTCCCCTCCTCGTTATTTTCCATTAGAAGAGGCTGCTCATTGGGTGAAACATTTGGCGCATGCGTCTTCTCATCTCTGCATCAGTAAATCTGTGATCGATAACGTGGTCTATTTGAGAAAGCCGTGAACGTGCACTTATCCTGGCTATCTACACCTGGCTCGACATAGCTCCACCTGTTTATCCTGGCTCGGCAAACGTGCAACCGATTAAGCCGCGATGAGCAGATCACACTAAGTCAAGCTGCGCTTTTTTCACTCATCCTGGATATCTTTATTCTACTTTCGGGCAACAGGCCCCAGTGTTAATAGATTCCTGACTAAGCAGCAAGATATGAATTTAGTTGTGATTCTGTGAGAATTCACTGATCCAGTTTCTCTTTTTTATTCTTTCTCTACATTTAAAGGAATCTACTGTACATGTATGTGTGTGTGCTCAAATATGACTTTTGGAAAGAAAATGAAGGATAAAATATGAATTACTAACAGACATTAATTAAGAAGTTCCCCAGAACATTGGCCAGGAGTCATTCTCCATGCCTACTAGCTCAAACATCTCTCTCAGATAAGGCCGAGGATGATCGGGAATGTCTTGCTGCTTGTCTGCCCAATCTCTGGGATCACCGTTTTCTTCTTTTTCAATCATGGTGCTGTCCATACTACTATGTGCTAACGTTAGCGCCATCAAGCTGCAATGAGTTACTGTTAATGAATGCAGAATGCTGAATCTGTTGAGTCGTTTTAGTGGTGCGTCAAGTGCAATTTACAGTATAATCCCACCCAATTATATTGAATATGGTATTGATGACGCAAAAAAATAATAACCGTAACTCCAGTGAAATTATTTGAAACTTGTTAGTGAGGACTAGACTAGGGCTGTATTTAAAGCTGATTCTGGTTTCCAACTTGGCCCCAGGTGTGTCTGTTAAAACACGGACGGAGACAACTTTTCCCTTTTGATGCAGTGTGCAGGTGAAGAACACGAACATCAAAAAACACTAGCTAACTTACTTTAAATGTGCAACAACAAAAGACCAATGCAACAACAGGCTTAAATGAACCGACAACATCAGTTATACGACTAACAGTTCTCAAAGACACACACGCAATCTCAGCTGATTGTCCTTCTGACAGCTAGTCTTTTTTTTCTTTTCTCTCACTTTTTTCTCTGTGTGGCGTACACACACACACACATACACACACACACACACACACACACACACACACACACACGTACACACACAGCATGCAAACAGTGATGTACTGTCTAGCTGTGGCACGACTCAGACTTACATATCTATCACCATGGCAGCACATGATGTCAAGATGTTCCATGGTCTCTGTGCTTGTGTGTATTTATATTTGTTTATGTGCATTTCTCTGTTCCAGTGTGTTTCTCAAGGAAGGGGTGCTTAAAAAACACATGGGTTACATGGATTTGTTTTGTTTGGTTTACTTTCTTCTTCATTGTCTTTGTTTTGTTTTTGCCAACTTCATTGGTAAATGACAAAAGGTTCATCCCGTGCATGGCACTGTGATTCAAACAAATGAGGAAATAATACTCCATTCACTGTCATCTTCTATTGTATAATTCAAATACATCCAGAATTGGTCACAGTAAGTTTAAAAGCAGAGTTTGCACAGTTTTTTGACTACCTGAGCTGCTAACTATGAATGAACAGAAAATACAAATAATGTCTAATGAATGAATAATGTAGGGTGTGGCTGTGCTCATTTTGTCAGTGACATGGGATTTCAAACAGCAAGTTTTTTGCAGCTTTAGTGTTTGGTTTTAAAGTGGCTTGTTTGAATGTATCAACAATCAATTCTAGGTTATTGCCATCATTAGTGAAAAGACATTATTGGTCAAAATATATTTGAAAAAAGAAAAGAAAATTTAAGCTTCCAGTAAAGTGATGACCAAACACCATTAGAGAGCATGTTGTGCCCTCAGCCTTGTTACCCAACAGACTTTTCCATATTATTTTTAACAATACGCTCTTGTCATGTGCACACCTCCAAACGCCCCCCATCACACTCAT
>NC_045754.1:16328897-16330288 GCF_008692095.1 Etheostoma spectabile | reverse complement strand
AAAGAAGACTTCAGGTTAGGCTTGTTTAGTTTAGCATACTTCTAATTTTGTTCTTGCCTGCACATTAGAAAATATAATTAAGCAGGATAGTTTTAAAACACTGCAGGGTATGTCCTTGCAGTGGTAAGATCAGAGTCCAATGGAGCCACAGAGGGCGCTGTTAATTTTATTTTTCATTTATTAGCACATATCTCCTGGAGGTATTTAGACTAACAAGGTTTCAGAGGGCCATGGCTGAGCTTTATGTGCCCTGTCATTATTGATTTCACTGAGCACTGGCCGTGATGAGGACAATACATACTGCTCTGTTTTGTTACTTATGAGAAATTAGTACACCATGGCCTTGTTCTGTGCATGGAGACAATCATTTAATGACAGAAATGATCAGATTGACTCATTGGAGGGGGGTGTGGAGGATGATATGCTTCCAGGCGTGAATGAATGACACAGAAGTGAATGACACAGAAGTGAATAGCTATGTTTCCATCCACACGTTTTTATCCAAATTAAGTTTTATTGAATAAAAAATGCCTTATGGAAACAGTAAAATTAGACAGAATTTCATGAATATCGACTCAAAGGAAATACGTTCGGTCTCATCGGGTTTTCTCTTGATCGATATACGACTTATGTGATAAATGCTGATGGAAATGTTATATGCGGAATAAATAATTAAGTTTTAGGTAATTTTTATGGTTTTAACCCGCCACAAAACTAGGCACTCAAACAGCGATACATGTATCAAAAAAGAGTTGTCTCGCAAGGTGCCGGAAGGAAAATGAAAGGCAAGTTGCATCTGCATCATCATAGCGATGTGTTGATAGCTAGTTGTTGTTTTCTTATTGTAGCTTGATATGTTGCCATCTGCTGGCACATAAACACTACACCTTGTGCAATATTGATCATTTGTTGGTAGACGGCGCAATCCATTTTGTCTAGAAAAACTTTGTTTGCCAATGTTTGCTTGAATGTTGTGCGATTCAGTGCAAAAATGAATGGAAACACCTTAAAATGTCTAAAATCAATTCGATATACCAATATGATTGCAAAACAGCATGTGACGTCATTACGCACAGGTTTATAATTGCTTTAAAGCTGTTGGATGGAAACACTCTTTCACCAGCTTTATTCGCATACGTTTTTTTTACCAAATTTCAGATTATTTGATTGACAAATGGATGGAAACTTAGCTATGGACACAGAAGGTGAATGTTCTTTCTGGTGGTGAAAGAAGCCTGTATAACTGCTGATTAGAAGGACTTTTGTGTATCTTTTCATTAATGAACGTAGCCACCCTTTGCTCTGATTACTGCTTTGCACACTCTTGGCATTCTCATAATGAGATTTAAGTGGTAGTCGCCTGAAATGGTTTCCCAACAGTCTTGAAGGAG
>NC_045754.1:16328748-16328887 GCF_008692095.1 Etheostoma spectabile | reverse complement strand
AGATGCTCAGCACTTGTTGGCCCTTTTGCCTTCACTCCGCGGTCCAGCTCTCCCCAAATCATCTTGATTGGGTTCAGGTCCGGTGACTGTGGAGGCGCAGCACTCCATCACTAGCCTTCTTGGTCAAATAGCCCTTACA
>NC_045754.1:16328466-16328738 GCF_008692095.1 Etheostoma spectabile | reverse complement strand
GTATGTTTGGGGTCATTGTCCTGTTAAAAAATAAATGATGGTCCAACTAAACGCAAAACCGGATGGCATGGCATGTCGCTGCAGGATGCTGTGGTAGCCATGCTGGTTCAGTATGCCTTCAATTTTGAATAAATCCCCAAAAGTGTCACCAGCAAAGCACCCCCACACCATCACACCTCCTCCTCCATGCTTCACGGTTGGAACCAGGCATGCAGAATTCTTCCGGTCACCTTTTCTGCATCGCACAAAGACACGGCGGTTGGAACCAAAGA
>NC_045754.1:16321463-16328456 GCF_008692095.1 Etheostoma spectabile | reverse complement strand
ATTTGGACTCATCAGACCAAAGCACAGATTTCCGCTGATCTAATGTCGATTCCTTGTGTTTCTTGGCCCATGCAAACCTCTTCTGCTTGTTGCTTCTCCTTAGCAGTGGTTTCCTAGCTGCTATTTGACAATAAAGACCTGATTTGCGCAGTCTCCTCTTAACAGTTGTTCTAGAGAGGGGTCTGCTGCTAGAACTCTTTGTGGTATTTATCTGGTCTCTAATCTGAGCTGCTGTTAACTTGCAATTTCTGAGGCTGGTGACTCATTTGAACTTATCCTCAGCAGCAGAGATGACTCTTGGTCTTTCTTTCCTGGGGCGGTCCTCATGTGAGCCAGTTTCGTTGTAACGCTTGATGGTTTTTGCAACTGCGTCTTGGGGACCCATTCAAAGTTTTCGCAATTTTTCTGACTGACTGACCATCATTTCTTAAAGTAACGATGGCCACTTGTTTCTCTTCAGTTAGCTAATTGGTTCTTGCCACAATATGAATTCTAACAGTTGTCCGATAGGGCTGGCGGCTGTGTATCAACCTGACTTCTGCACAACACAACTGATGGTCCCAACTCCATTAATAAGGCAAAGCATTCCGCTAATTGACCCTGACAAGGCAGACCTGTGAAGTGAAAACCTTTTCAGGTGACTATCTTATGAAGCTCATTGAGAGAATGCCAAGGGTTTGCAGCGCTATCAAAAAAGCAAAGGGTGGCTACTTTGAAGAAACTTGAATATAAGACATGTTATCAGTTATTTCACAGTTTTTTGTTTATTCCATAATTCCACATGTGTTCATTCATAGTTTTTATGCCTTCAGTGATAATCTACAATGTAAATAGTCATGAAAATAAAGGAAACACAGTGAATGAGAAGGTGTGTCCAAACTTTTGGCCTGTTCTGTATGTTATTTAACTCGGGAGTCAAAGTCCATCCAGTGGTTAGAAGACTTTCCTGTAATTACCGTGGATGTTTTCTCATTCTTGAATGGTACTTTTAGCTTACTTGCTTTGAATACACCCACTATTGGTCACAAAACACCATTATTCTGCTTACAGTCAACCCTTAAATGCTTTTTGTAACCTTTGTACGCTGAATTCATAGAATATGACAAATACACGTAGCTGTTGGCTATAATTCCAGGTGGGGACTTTTAATTAATTCTGTACAAGAGTTTCCAACCTTGAAACTCTTGTAGCAAAAATTACCATTCGCCAACATTTTTGAGAGTTTGCAGTCAATAAAGGTACTATTACCAATAATTTCCGTGCTTCCTCAGTAACATTTTTCAGGACAACATTTCCTATTTGTCATTAAAGAATAGAGCAGCATTGTTCAGGCTCATGGATTGCAACAACTTGCAGCAATCATTCTTTAGGAAGTTTTCTCTAGTGACAGTAGCATCAATAGACCAGAATGCAATGCAGCCAAAATGTGAGTTGACACCCCAAACCACACAACCTCTTTTTGGACCACTCACCCTGGACAGGCATGGGGTGGAACAGTCCAAGATTTTATGTGTACTTGGGCACTGAAATTAACCACCACCTGTCCTTTACACACCATGCGGACAGGGTCTACAAAAATATCTAACAGCGCATGTTTCTCCTGAGGATGTTCAAAGGTTTTAATATCCGGCAGGACATTAGCTCTCAAAAAGCAAGACAAAAAAAGACTTGACTGATCATCAAGCTTGCATCCAAAATCACCAGCACCACTCAAACCCAACTCTCCGGCCTTTACAGTAATGCAGTTAAAAGAAAGGCAGACTTAAGGACCCTTCGCACTCCCTTCCGCACTCCTTTCAGCTACTCTCATACACTTCAGATCACCTTTTGGCCAAAACCTTCTTCTTTCATTCCCCACTGCAATATCCATTGTAAACAAGGCCAAATAGACGGCCACTCCTCTTTAATGCAACTTTGCACACCCATTCTTTTATTTATGGAATTGTTTGTATTTCAATGTAGTTTTTTTCTTCTATTCAAGTCTTTCAAGTTTTTATTTTCTTTGTGAGCCCCTAACCGAAGAACATTTTCTATCCTTATCCGACAGACATTCAAGGTTTTTTTTAGATATTAAACCTTCAGTGTATGGATGAAGTGGTTTTATTTGTATTGCTCGGGTTATAAAAATGTTAATGTTTTATTTGTGGAAGGTAAAGAACACATGCGGTTTGAACTCCGGTGTATTTTCAGGGTCAGTATTGTTACTTTACCTTAAAGATGAACTGAACTGAAAGAATACACGTTGATAACTTGTTGGTTATGACAATTAAAAATAAATTACACAAAACATTTTAATTAAAAAATCAATATAGCTTTTTTTCAAGCAACACAAAAATAACATTTGTTAGCTGACAATTTTGATGACGTCACTGGCGTGGTAGGACCTGCAAAGGTATATAGGCTGAAGCATATTATATACACACGAAAATGAGTAATTTTAATGGCGTGGGTTACGCATTTGAGCCTGTGAGGGCCAGGCCTGTAGTGTCTGACTACCAACACATGGAGGACTATCAGTTTCAGAAGGATCAGTACAGGATTGTTTGGGCGGTAGTGACTGGTGTGTGTGTGTGTGGGCGCTGCCTTTATTTATGTTTCTTTGCCTGTAAGTATGTGTGCCTGCATATACAGTATGGGTGTGGTGTTGCTTTGCTACATGTCTCCATGCAAGTCATTATTAATTATGACCAGGGATAAATTACTTGCAGTGTCTGTAGTTGACGTACACAAGTATGATGGAGAATGAAAAGTATGAAACAACTGAACAGTAACAACTGAACAGTAAAGTTACCTAACCAAATATAACGTGTAGTTCCTTTTTAGCAACAATTAGCTTTTTGCAATTGTTTCTCAAAAGCATCATATGTCTTACAATTACTTTCCAGGATATAATGTCTTGTCTCTCACAGAAAGTCTTTGGATCAGTATCTGTTTTGCTATTGTGAGTCTGTTCAGCTTTACCTATATTACACATAATTAATAAACAATTCCAGGCACAGAACATCACATTTTCACTGACTACGATTACTGCTTTGTCTTAACTAAACATTGTGCCGTAATTTGAACAAAAACGTTGCCGTCGGAGGGCTTATTTGCTAGCTAACCACCACTAAGAAAAAACCCAGCTAACAAATGGCACTTTAGAACAATGGAACGTAAAACAAGTGATTTAATGTCACTGCTCATTTTACATTCAGTTTAGCAACAATACAAAATGCTATATTACTACATTTTTTTCACGTTGGTTTCGATGTTGTTTTTTTATGCATCCCCACTGACCGAAAAACGTTTTAAACAGTAAGTAAATACAGCGTATTGTGTGTATACATTGCTGCAGGAGACAAAGCAGAGGGGCCACAGGGTTCGTTAATGTTAGCTTCTTGTCTCATCTGGGGTCTGATAAACAGTAAATTTGTCAAATTCAGTGCCCATAATGCTATTTTCCAAGCTACTGTAACTGTCATATTTCATGGGAACTACGAAAATGCGTTTTTCACTCTCGTCCCTGTTTGTCACTCTGCCTGAGGAGAAATTGTTTGAAAATGAAACCATGTAAACCTATTCTGGTACAACCTCAAAATATAATAATGAACCTGAAAATGAGCATAGTATGGGTGCTTTAATGTTTAATTTCTTATACGGCACTGTAACATTTTTAACTGCTCTTTAATGTTTTATGTAAGGCACTTTGAATTGCCTTGTTGCTGAAATGTGCTATACAAATAACACTGCCTTGCCTTACTCTTGCTGTTGTTTATTTGGTTGTCAAAACTTTGCGAATGATGACGACCTGTCACTGTTCCTGTTGCTCACCCTTAAAGAGGAGAAAGAGGGGATGGCTTTTCGCTTGAGCAGACAGCGCTGCATAGTCATGTAATTACGGCTTCATGATATATTATTAAATGTTGCAGGAGTAGCTGCAATGAATTAGTAGTGGCGCACCGCAGCTAAATGTATATAGCCGGAACACTGCGCTGCATATTAAAAAGAACTAGAAAAGTATTACCATTAAATGTTTATTCATTTTTTGTTGTGACCTCATGGGGTAAAATCTGGTATCTCCCTTCTCCTAACTTCAATTTCCAACTCATCATTGAGGTAAACGACACTTCTTACCATGTCGTGTGCAAAAAACATTCATGCTCTTCCCACATTACAGACTCTAATGGTATAGTTGATACGTAATGATGGTTTAGATTAGACTTGGGCATTGTACGGCCCGCGGGCTACATCCCGCCCTTTGGGTGGCCCTAAGCAGCCCGTGTGAGGTCAATGGGAAGTTAGCAATCAAATGTAAATAAGTGTACATCATGCGTGGAATACAACTGCATTGCTTTAATTTTGAAGGCAACTGTTTTTGTTGTTGCTTTTTTTTGTGCGAAAGCATGCAACTTCTTCTACTCTGGTTGCAAGTCGCAATTAAAAATAGGTAGAATAACTGCAATGTGTTGGAGAACCCGGAACTGAGCTCACCAGACGTTAGCATGGACGCGAATGTGCTGTTTTCCCTCAAAAATGTCAGCTCGTGGGAAAGAAAGACGTCGATACAGAGTGCTGAGTTTTTAACCAAACATTGACTTCTAAGTATGTATTTACTGAAGTCAAAGGTAAAGCTGTGTGCTTAGTTTGCGGCGAACGGATCACTGTGTTAAAGGATTATCATTTGCTAAAACTACTAAATACGCAGAGAAATACAGCTTGACCGATGCAGAGCGGGAACAGACATCATAAGCTTTGCTAGTTAAACTGCAAAAGCAACACGTCTTTTTTACCAAGCGTTGCACATCCAGGAATGCAGCAGTCAGGACGAGTTTTGTGATATCCCACAAGATCGCTAAAATCAGGGAATTTATGAAAGAGTGTTTTGTGGACTCTGCTGTGCTAATATACCCATAGAAAATAGAGAATGTGCCGCTTTCCAGACGAACCGTAAGGAGAAGGATTGAGGACATCGCGGAAAACCTGGAGATTCAGCTGAAAAGCAAAGTAGACAATTTTGAACTTTTTTTCTTTGGTTCTGGACGAAAGCTGTTACTAATTTTGACTTTGAGAAAACTGAGGATCTGGCAGCAATGCGGTCAATGAAAGGGTTGGCGACGGGGAGTGATTTGTTCACTGAGGTAAATGTGTGTTTTGATAAAATGGTCCTTAAATGGAACAAAGTGGCAAGTGTTACAACAGATGGTTGTCCTAATCTGACATGAAAAAATGTCGGACTTTTGAAGCGTATGCTTGATAAAGGGACTGAAGTGAACTTTGTATTATACATCAGCATGTGTTGTGTAAGTCAGTGCTAACACTAAACCATGTTATTGATGTTGTAACTAAAACAGTTAACTTCATCAGGGCAAGAGCATTACATCACAGGCAGTTTGTGTCACTTTTGGAGGAGCATGAAACTGAACATGGTGACATGGGCTACCAAACAGCTGTCAGGTGGCTTACCCTGGGCAAGGTGCTTAAAAGCGTATGGGACCTGAGAGCAGAGATTTGAGAGTTTTGTGATATGAAAGGCAAAGACATCCCAGAGCTCTCAGATGTAAACTAGATGGCTGATCTTGTATTTGTTGTTGATGTGACTGCACTAATGAATAAAGTAAACACCAAACTGCAAGGCAAGGGCCTATTTTCACATGAAATGCAAAATAGTGACATCATGTTGGCATTTTGTACTATGCCTGCTTCACTTTTTCATGTTCTAAGAAAAAAGTTAAAAAAGAAGCTGATTCTGTAGTTGGACTACAAACAAAATAGAAATAGAACTTTGTAAAGTTAATTGAATGTTGTTCTTTGAAAAATAGTAAAAACCATGCACATAATGGTCCCAATTGCATTTGTGGATGTTGATTAAATAGTGACATAATTGCATTTTGTATTATGTTTGGTTTACTTTTTTCATATCCTAATCATAACATGTGTGCCCTTACCTGTTGCAGCTTATCAAAGACCTTAAAATGAACTGCTTTTTATAAAGATATAAAATTAATATTGAGCAGAGTTGAGTTTTGCCTATCGGTCCAGCCCTCCGCAACAGTCCCTGTTTGTCATGTGGCCCCTTGAGAAAATAAATTGCCCACCCCTGGTTTAGATGGTTTAAATGGACCTGAGTCAACAGGATCACCACAAAGTAGTAGAGGAAAACCCAGGGTAACACCAGTATTCTTCTTTGATAGCAATCATGTAGGATAGTCATCCATTGATACAAAAGACTAATCACTAACAGGCTTCCCATTTGTTGCATTAGAATGATTGTTTGTCTGCATTTTGGGGTTTATCTTTGTGTTTTTTTCACCCTCAGCCCTGAAAGGTCATAGTACCTTATCCTACTGACATTTAGAGCATTGATAATATTCCCTCACATATCAATTTCACCTATTTTCTCATCATTCTCGTTTCCCCCTAGCAGAAAATGGAATCATTTGTGCTTTCAGCAATTTGTTATTGATTGGGAGAGCTCTGGAAATAGAGGGTAGCCATTATGGCAATGCTGCAGCTACGGTTAAATTGAGTTTTAAGCAGGCCTGCAAATGTATCATTTCACAGCCATAACACAAAAGCTTTTAAATCCATGAACCTCAGGATGGATCAAATGCCTAAAAATACCAGTATTCTCATCATATCGAGAGCTATTAGAATTTCTGCCATTGAGAGGCTTTCCGTAATTCTGTAGAATGTGACAGTATGTGGCTGCGTTTAAGAGAAACCACAGTTAAGATTGATTCTCTGACATCAGGCCCTGTTCGAAATGTGCCATTGTGGGTGAAAAAAACGGTGATTCAATGACTATTGATGCATGCCAGATATCTTATTTTTATGTGCGCTGAATTCTTGGCCTGTATGGTCAATGTAGCTGCTTTGGAAGAAAATAATAAATTATGTGGGCAATATACTCTATGTGAGTGTTGCCTTGATGATTTGGAGGTCTACAAGTCAAAGCATGTATATATGGAGGATCATGTCTACACACACACACACACACACACACACACACAC
>NC_045754.1:16315187-16321453 GCF_008692095.1 Etheostoma spectabile | reverse complement strand
ACACACACACACACACACACACACACACACATATATTCTTGTATGCTGGTCACAGAGAAGTCGACTGCTTTCTCCCCCCAGCCCTTTTTGCCTTGCACCCAGGGGATAGTGCATCAGGCCTGGACAAGAGAGGCAGTAGGAGCGCCTCAGGCTGGGTCTTCACCACATCATCCCAGCTCTGGTCTGGTCGGGATAGCAAAGAAACCACGGGCCTGTAGCACCTCTTCTTGCTGCTCATAAATAATGTTAATAATGAATTAGTAATTACCCCAGCTGTTTTATTTTTGTTGACCATGGAGCAGAGGGGCTCGTAAATTAGTAGTACCCTGTCTCTCCCAGGGCGTAGTCCTACTGCTAAATCCCCAGAGGAGGGTTGCCGGCTTTTTATGGCCTGTGAGAAAACCACCACCCCCCACACTCCAACTGGCCAGTTAGTCTCACAACCGTCTAACCCTTCAATCCCCCCACTCCTAACTTTCATTCTCCTCCTGAACCAGGGAACCTGTTCTCACTCTCTCACAGGCACTTGCAGACAAAGTTCATAATCCAAGATAAAGGTTTCAGCAGTTTAGGGCAGACACTTTCTGGATCCATTTGTCTGTAGTATAGGTTGCATATTAAAGCATTCATTTAGTCCTATGCATCCACTCATCCGTTATATTCCTATCCAATCCATCATATTCTTTGTAATTTAATAAAAACATAAACTTTTCATTTTTGTTCATCTTTAATGATGGGGGTTGAACAGAATAATTAGAATTAACAATATTGTAAGAGTGCACTGTGGTGGCTCAGTTGTCCTAAAGGTAAGACAGACCTTGTCTTAAACTTGACCCTTTCAGCTTGGTCTTCCCTCAAACAGTGCAGACATCCACGTTACATAAAGTGGAATCTCTAAATTACCCATAAGAGTAAATCCTTAGACAGGAGCTGTATCCAGTACCTGGGTTACCCCTAGAGTTTCTACTGTATGCAATATCAGGATACACAATATACCATATATATATATATATATATTGTATCCTGATAAGATAATGCGCAATCACTAGGCTGTGTTGGTGTGTGTGGTGTGTGTGTGTGTATATATATATACTCTATACACTCACGGCGGCCACTTTATTAGGTACCACCATGCTAGTAACGGTTGGACCCCCTTTTGCCTCAGAACTGCCTCAATCTTCGTGGCATAGATTCAACAAGGTGCTGGAAGCATTCCTCAGGGAGTTTGGTCCATATTGACATGATGGCATCACACAGTTGTCGCAGATTTGTCGGCTGCACATCCATGATGCGAATCTCCCGTTCCACCACATCCCAAAGATGCTCTATTGGATTGATTCTGGTGACGGTGGAGGCCATTTGAGTACAGCCAAACATTGTCATGTTCAAGAAACCAGTCTGGATGATTCCAGCTTTATGACATGGCGCATTATCCTGCTGAAAGTAGCCATCAGAGTGTGGTACATTATGTTCATAAAGGGATGGACTTGGTCAGCAACAATACTCAGGTAGGCTGTGCGTTGCAACGATGCTCAATTGGTACCAAGGGGCCCAAAGAGTGCCAAGAAAATATCCCACACCATGACACCCCCACCACCAGCCTGAACCGTTGATACAAGGCAGGATGGATCCTGCTTTCATGTGTAGACGCCAAATTCTGACCCTACCATCCGACTGTCGCAGCAGAAATCGAGACTCTCAGACCAGGCAACGTTTTTCCAATCTTCTATTGTCCAATTTCGATGAGCTTGTGCAATTGTAGCCTCAGTTCCTGTTCTTAGCTGAAAGGAGTGGCACCCGATGTGGTCTCTGCTGCTGTAGCCCATCTGCCTCAAAGTTCGACGTACTGTGCGTTCAGAGATGCTCTCTGCCCACCTTGGTTGAACGGTGGTTATTTGAGTCACTGTTGCCCTTCTTCAGCTCGAACCAGTCTGGCCATTCTCCTCGACCTCTGGCATCAACATGGCATTTCCCGCCACAGAACTGCCGCTCACTGGATGTTTTTTTTTTCGGACCATTCTCTGAAAACCCTAGAGATGGTTGTGCGTGAAAATCCCAGTAGTAGCAGTTTCTGAAATACTCAGACCAGCCCTTCTCACCAACAATCATGCCACGTTCAAAGTCACTCAAATCACCTTCTCCCCATACTGATGCTCGGTTTGAACTGCGGAGATTCTCTTGACCATGTCTACATGCCTAAATGCACTGAGTTGCCACCATGTGATGGGCTGCTTAGAAATAAGTGTTATGAGCAGTTGGGACAGGTGTACCTAATAAAGTGGCCGTTGATGTATATATATACACACAAACACACACACACACAGCATTATATATATTATATATATATATAATATATATATACACTATATTTTCTATTGCACGATTTTTCTTTATTTCCTTGGAATAGAAAATGAAGATACAGCTGAACATTCAGTGTAGTAGACACACAAATCAATGATTTAGGCTGCAAGTACTTCAATATATTATGATTTGAGAGTTACTATGCGAGTACTGTGTGTGTGTGTGTGTGTTTGTGGTGTGTGTGTTGTGTGTGTGTGTGTGTGTGTGTGTGTGCAAAAGTATATGTTGTGCAAAGCTATATGTGTGTTTTCGTCACAGTGGGTTGATGAACAAAACAGTGCCTCCGACCATGCTTGTGCCTTGCCCTTACCAGCCTTGTTTCACTTTCTCTAAAGGTTAGCTGGTGGTGTTTGCTTGTTGACCTGGAGAGTGTGTGTGTGGTGTTGTGTGGTGTTGTGTGTGTGTGTGTGGTGTGTGTGTGTGTGTGTGCTGTGTGTTTGTCTGTGTGTGTGTGTGTGTGTGTGTGTGTGTGTGGAGAACACAAAGCGAGAGAGTGCAGAATGCCAGACTCTTAATGATCCCCCAGAGAGGGTTGCTGTGTGTGTGCAACTTGAGGCCCGGACAGGGAAACACGGGGAAATTAGCTATCTCTCTCAATAACCTCCGATGAAAGTCTGCCTCCTACCGGCTCCTCTGTCACTGGCTCCTCAAGACAAAAAGCCAATTAGACCAAACCCAGCTAAGGGCCAAGGCCTGTGTGAGTGTGTGTGGCTGTGTGTGAGTTAGAGGAGAAAGAGAAGAATAGCAACACAGATTCCTTGTGCATCATTTTCTTGCTGCGAAGGTTCTGGATTAAGATGAACATTTTAGTTTTTTCATTTTTGGAGAGAGAGTTGCTGAGTTGGAGCAAAGCGGAAAAAATCGGTAGTTAGAATGTGCAGTAATAGCTAAGAACACTATAATAGGTAAAAATAGAAGAACTGACATGTAGTCAACAGGAAATCTAATTAAACAGATGCCACAATGTTGGAAAGATAGCCACTGGCAGAACTTAGAAATTGAACGTTGATGACTGTTAAAAGTGTGTATCTGCGTCAAAGGTTTGCTTTCCAAAAGCAACATTTGGATCTTGGAAAATATATGAGACATGCTAGGATTTTTGAAGACAAGAAAGTGATTAATCCCTCATAAAAAAAAAGATTCAGAATGAATGGATATGTATAGGTGTTGATGTTACTGATTATTATGGCAATATTGCGTAATGTGTTTAATTTAGATACCAGCATTTTATAAGATTAGATGTCACTTTTTTCTAATGAAGGATCTCTCTCTCTCTGTATCTCACTCTCTATCTCTCTCTCTCTCTTGCTTTCTCTCTCTCTCGCTCTGTCTCTTGCTCGCTCTCTCTCTCGCCTCCCCATACCCCTCTCTGCCTTTCTGAGATATTGGACTGTCTGTTGATTCCATAACTCATACTTTACTCGTGACGCTCAATTAAACTGCATACATTAGGGGAGTTGATGGGGAGGTAGGACATTTGTAATCAAGCATATTTATTCTCTTTAATCACCCTGGGGACCTGGAGACCTCTGTAAGGCGCACACACACAAGGATGCATGCAAATGACCACACATAGGCACGCACAGAAATCCTCAAACAAACACCCTTACTAGCCAATAAGACATGCACAGCCACTCCCATACAAATGTACACACATACACACACATTTATAAAATGGTGCTGCTGAACTCAATCAAGCCAAGGCTTGGCAGCCTTGACTCCGTCGCCCCCCGCAACTCCCCCTCTTCACCTCGGTCCCTTGACCCCAACCCTATATTAATGACAGCACACTAGTTTACATATTAATGGATAGCTTGGGTTTTTAATATGCTGCTCACTAAATCACACAAGGCAAGCAGACAGGCTATTAGTGCTTTGTACTCCTCTGGTGTATATTAAAAATATATGGGGTGATTTGTATAGCATGCAGGCCTGTAGGTGTTTTTGTGGGGGGTGTATGGCAGCAAATGTTGTGTGTTTGCATACCATTTATGAGCATATATGTTTGTCAGTGAGTGTAAAGGTACATTCCCTGTTTTTGCTCAGCGCTGGTCAGAAATTTGGGGATTCAAAGTTTTTATGTTTGCATTTCTTACAAGAAAATGCAACACATATGCAATAAAACAAAGGTTGACATTGACTTTTTGCTTTTCTGCAGTGCAGGAGTTATTTCTGTCAACTTGGACAAACTGTAATCATGAGCAAATACACCCTACTGTCAGTTAATCTCTGGTCGCTGTCAGTAATCACATATAGAAGAGTGATTGGGATGTGAAAGGTAGGAAATAATTAGAATTGTTCCCAGTGGCTGCTTTGTGACTGGGACTCAATAGAACCTCACTTTAAATTAAGTCAAAGAAACCAACACACCAACACTCAGGCACACAGACATTCAGTTTTACATTCACATTGTACCATATGTATACACAGGCCTCTACACATTCTAAACTCTCACTAACAGCAACACACACACACCACACACACTCACACAATCACACACTCCCAGTGAGCAACAGGGGAAATAAAGGCTTGGTTTAAAGAGGGCTTAGAGCCGCCCATGACCTAGAATGAGTCTATATTCAGTGAGAGCTGTGTGTATGTGTGGGTATGAATGATATATTCCGGGTCTTTCATGACAAATTTATTTGTTTATAAGCAAGGGATAAGAGGAATAGAAGAGTAAGAGAGACGGAGAAAGACACTGAAAGACACAAACAGGGATTGATGTAATTATCACAGTGGTACTCCGTATTTGTGTCTCAAGCTGCAAGACTGGAATGTGAAAGTCTCACTTGGTCTTTATTACCCTTAATACTCACATACGCACAAATGCTGTACATATATGCTTTAAAATACACGTGAACGCAATTCTAACTCTTATTCTGCTGCATCCTGGCCCCTTATGAATGTGTTTGTGTGCATAGAATACTTTGCACACATGCTCACACATGTATAAAGTCTCCAATCTATTCACAGTGTCATTATGCATAGGATTCTCTCTCATTTTCCTTTGTATGCCCGTCATTAAGTACCCACTACATTATCGAGCTCCCATCTGCTAATGACAAAATAGACAAAGAGAATAATCAACACTCTCCTCTGTCTCTGCAGCTTTCTTCCTTCTATCTATTGTGTATCAGCTCTCCCCTGTCTACTTCTCCCCAGTCATTTGGAGAAAATCAAGGGATAGTTTGGTGTGTGTGTGTGTGTGTGTGTGTGTGTGTGTGTGTGTGTGTGTGAGAGAGAGATTGAGAGAGAGAGAGAGAGAGAGAAAAAGAGTGTGTATGCATTTTTTAAATGTGTATGCCAGCTATCCAGCAAGTGTGTCTCCCTGGACGCTTGCCGTCCTGTGTGTGTGTCTCCTTGCATGCTTGCCTTCATGTGTGTGTGTTTCAGTGTCCCTGTGTGTGTGTCTGTGCATTAAGACCACAGACAAGATGCAATAATTGAAGGCCCTCCTGCAGATTTCACACAATCAACGTGGCCACACTAGAGGTGATGAAAGTGAATCAAAGATTGAAGGGAGAGGAGAGTTGGTTTTAAAAAAGGCTTTCAGAGTCTCCTCCTCCCCTCCTTTCCTCAATTATCCCCCCAATGGCTTATTAATACTATACCCACCTTCACTGAATCACACCCTCTTTACTTCCTTTCTTTCTCTCTTTTCCACATCACAGAGCCCCACAGCGTTATATTTATATTACCCTGTGCCTTCATATCTGACCAGATCTCCCTCATTGCTCTCCCTCTCTTCCCCCTCAATCCATCCTGCTCTCCATCCTTGTCCTTCACATTTTTAAAAACCCACTGCCCTTTGCCTTCATATCTGTCCAGATCTCCGTCACTGTCACCCCCCGTTCTCTTCTATTTCGCTACCCTCCCCTTCTCTTGCCCCCCCCCCCCCCCCC
>NC_045754.1:16289432-16315177 GCF_008692095.1 Etheostoma spectabile | reverse complement strand
CACACACACACACACACACACACACACACACACACACACACACACACCTTTTGTAAAACCCTTTTTAATGAAATGAAGGACCCTGCTGCCAATGGAGGTGATCCTCATTCGCCAGTCCCAGTGTGCGCTGATTGTCTGTCTGCAGAATGGCTAGGGAGAGGGCTGAATAGGATAGATGAGCCTGTATTGGCCCTGCTCCTGTAATTCACATAATACTGCTCCACCTATACTATTGCCACCACTGCTCTCACTTTCTCCCCCTCCCGTTCTCTTGCGTAAAGAAAGATAAGGCTCACAGATATGATCCTGTAGATGAATACGCTCCCATTACCAAAAAAGCGAGTGTGAGCTGAGCCATTAATTGTTTGGCATTTGGTGTCAGAGCAACATAAGCTTGGAGCTCATGGCATGTATCATGTCTATAGGGGGAGTTCAGGAATGAGGAAGGTGGGGCTGGTAAGAAGGGAAGAAAAAACAGAAGAGAAAGAGGAGGCTGTGTCTGTTATTATCCACAACACGTTTGCGTTTGATGTTCCCATCGTCATTTTCCCTCCGTGTGTCTAGATCTAGCCAGAGAGCAGTTTCAGGATCACAGCAACAGGGGGGAGAAAATATTGAATCAATGCTTCCGCCGGCTTTTGAAAGCAGGGTTAGCGTTTGATGCTGCGACATTGGATGAGAGCGAGAGAAAAAGAAAATATGTACGAGGAAACAGTAACTCTTTCCCTCCACCTCTCCCCTTAATTTTCCTCTCACCTTTGCTTTCTTTCTATCTGTCTTTCTATCCTCTCTCTCTTCACTGCTTTCCGCTGTCATTGTCTCATTTAGCCTGTCTAAAAATATACTCTTTCTCCCCAGATGTAAAGGGGAAGAAATTTCGACACGTGTGTTACCTTTTCATCTGCGAGGCGGGGAGAGGAATCTTGGGGGAAATCAGGTGTCTTAATGACAGCCGAGTGTGCAGCATGGGTAATGCCAAGCGCCGGCATTTGCAGTACACGCATTAAATTATTCACATCAAAAACTCATTGTTTGTTACCTGACAGAGCCGCGGAGAGAGGTGGAAGGATGATGGAAAAGCGTGATGAATTAAACATCAGGAAGATGGAGTGCCTCAGAGAGGCAGAAAGAGAGAAGCAAAAGGAGGGAGGAAAGACAAGAAGAGAGGAAGGTGTTTAGAATTGAAAGATGTACTCTTGTCTTTTGAGAGAAGGGAGGTGGGGTTGAAAGAGTGTGTATGTATTTACATCTGTGATTTTATGATAATGTGAAAGACTGTTTATAG
Organism: Etheostoma spectabile; assembly: GCF_008692095.1. Taxonomy (NCBI): domain Eukaryota; kingdom Metazoa; phylum Chordata; class Actinopteri; order Perciformes; family Percidae; genus Etheostoma; species Etheostoma spectabile. The sequence continues at coordinate 16,313,892 of NC_045754.1, read as the reverse complement.
TACCCGCCTATTATCTCTGCCACCAATGACAGGCAGTCTGGATGTAAATCAGGAAGTCAAAATAGGAAGTGAGAAATGTAACCGCTACAGATCCTGAGCGGCTCATACATTCAAAAGTGAGTTTTATTTCAGCATTTTTCTACTCCATGACAAGTGGAAATGGAGGCTGATCCCTGGTGAACTATTACAGGAAATATTGCTACACTCAAGAGCTGACTAACATCTGAACATACTCGATATTAACAATTTAATGATTAATTCATGTATTAGGTTTTCAAAAGCCAAGTTATTTATATGCAACAAAAATAAAACTGGGTTTAGAAAAGCCTTCAGGGTACAGAAGAAAAACACAGCAAGTCTTTTAAGACTAAAAAACAATGCAGATGGCGATCCAAAAACAAGTGCGATAACATTGTGTAGAATTGCTTTCCACGCAAATGGAAGTTAAAAGAACCATAAGTAAGAAGAAGACTAGCCTATACAAATATATTTTAAAGTCACTTTATTGTGAAAAACTGACTTTATTTTCAGTGTTTGTGTTGTGCACATACATTTGAGCATCTGGAGTGCCTACCAGCACACACTGAGTATCTCCACCCACGGCTTGAGATCTACCTTTGCAAAGGTGCGCCAGATTTTTCTCGCAAGCCAATCAGAGCACACCGGGCTTAAAGAGACAGGCGTCTAAAACGGAGCGTTTCAGGCAGAGGATGAATACAGGTGTATGCAGACAGACAGCAGGAGAAAAACACAATTAATTAAATCATGTAAACATGTTCTACTAGAAACCCCAAATTAAAGCATGAACCTGAAAATTAACATAATGTCTCTAGTTTAAAGATGATTTTTGGTCTCTTAAAATGTGTAGATTTCAGGGACCTTAAAACAACATGGATGAATATGTATATGAAATGTCAGAAAACAGTAACAAATGCCCAAACGTCAACCCAAGGTGACTTCTTGAAACTCCTTGCTTGAGCAAAAACTAAAAGAGCTTTAGTTCACTATCATTTTGGACAAAGAAAGCCAGCAAATCCTTACAATTTATAATCTGATAATTGATTGACAAATCACTTAAACCGTTGTGAAAATAGATGCAGATTAATTTGGTCGATGAATTGGTTTAGCTCCAGGCAAAACTCGATGTTGTTTTTGTTGTCGTAGTTGTTGTTGTTGTTGTTGTTGTTGTTGTTGTGTGAAACTGATGATCTATTAATGTACAGGGAGTGTGAAGTAGTTACAGGTTGACCTACTGTAGCTTTGGGAAGGGAAAATGCCTTCAACACCTACTCTGTCCATAAGAAGTAGTAGATTTTATTGATCCAGTGAAATACAGGGCAGTGTCCTTAGTGACATCAACAACAACAAAATACAGTAGTGTGTAAACCAATGTTACAATAAATAAAGAACTGGAATCTAAAAACTCTCTCAGGCTAAACAGGAAGTGGGTGTAAAACAGGATTAAGTGCAAACCCTTCCCAGTTAGTGCTAGTTAACAGTTGTTGGGGAATTGAGTTTGATGAGAAAAGACATTAGCAGCAAGTCTAGCAAATGAATCTTTAAGCATTCTTTAAATATGGATTTGATTTAATACTTCATGAAGTACAATGATAATAGCTTGTTTCACAGAAACATAATGTAGCACTTAACAATGTTCTGTAATTAATACATTTTGCTAAATTGTATTATGTTAATTTCCAATAGAGAAATTAAAAATAGATTACACAACTAGTAAGAGTGTGTATCCTCTTGATTGGGGAGCAGAAAGAGAGTGGCGCGGAGCAGGGGGGAAAACACATGCATTTATCAGAGGGTGATTAAGTTTAAGGCAATGATTCACTAAATATTTAACAGCTTTGCTTGGTGCAAAGTATATCATGAATTATAGATGGCAAGGATGAGCATGTCTTGATGTAAGACAGTGTTTAAAGACTTAACCTACAATGAGGGAAGAGCAATTACCATTGTAATAAATGAGAGTGGAGTGAAAAAAGACCGTCTATTCGTTATTTCTAATTAATTTCTGAGGATGATCACAACGGGGGGAGAGAGGGGACGGGGCCACGTCCATTAGTCTCTGACACTTTGGGGCCCTTTTGTCCTTGATAAATGGACTCTATGCTTCAAATGACACACACAAGAGCGCACATGCGCATACTTGCAGACACACACATACACACACACACACACAGTCACACCACTCACAAGCACAGACACAGGTGTAAGCATTCATGTGCGCTTAAATACCATTTTCAGAAAAGCAACCCTGGCATTTTTGTTTGCTTCCACAAATTTTAATTGGCATGCAAACAATTCCCAGCAAAATCTTAAGTGGAGTGAATTCTCCAACTTTACTTTCTTAAGATGGTGTTTTAAATAAACAAGCGGGAGCAGTTTCAAAGATGAATATTCTCAATATTCTAAATTAAGTTGATTCACTATCAATGTACAAGGGTGACTCTCTGTAGCTTTGCATTATATTGATATACCTCTGTGTGCATAAAGTGTATGCATGCAATACAGACCCTACATGACAAATGCTTAGCGTTTGGCCTCTCTACAACTACTACTTTCCCATACCAATTCCATACTTTCTCTAGGTTTCCTTGCTCTTGATTTTATAAAGGCTCCGATGTCTTCCAGCAATTCCCTCACAGATTTCATTAGGTGCGGAGGAGGGGGACCTTGATGCACTGGTTTTTCAACTTTCACTGTGCATTACTTGATGTCATATCACTAAGGAAGAGAGAAGAGGTGTACGCACAGGCCCTATATTCAAAGTCACTGGAGCATTCCATGTGTAGTGCTCTGAAATATTGATGAGTAAGCAAAAACACACTGCGTCCTGTCACTTTCAGGAACGCAGAGGAGAATGGAAGTCACAAGGAAGAGGGATGATGCCTTCCCTCTTTTTTTCAGGTCGTAGCCATTTTAACTGTCAGTGGAGGTAATTCACTTTTGCAGAGGCCTGAGACAAGCACAGTGAAAGTCAACTGATTAGCCATTGAGTGCATGAAAAAGAGTAAAATAAAGGTATAATCAATCAATTACCTATATGTCTATCCATATCTGTCTTTCTGTCTGTCTATCCATCTTTAGGTGCAACATTGATAAATATTAATCCGCTGCAATGATCTGTTAACACATTTGATCTGCATTATTCACTGCATTATTCCCTCTGATGCTCCGAATACATTTAGCATGCACGCCCAAAAAATCACCATCAAATTTTCAAAATTGTGAAGAAACACTTTTTCCAGCTCTTGTTTGCATCCAAAGAAACCATTCTTTTATTCATTCCTCTGCTCTTGTTTAATTGATTATTTGTCTTTTTTCACTTCATTTCACATCCTTTTCTTCTTTTTTTTGTCTTCCACAGGAGTTGAGGGAGTGAGTGCTTGGTTTCAGTGGCTTGTGGGGCTACACTGATGTTAAGCCTATCTAGTTTGTCTGTGTGTAGTCGTATTGATCCTTGGCTAAGACATTAGATCTGTACGTCATGTCAATGGTTTGCTGACCTCTAGCAGTCTCTCTCCAAGTGATAGCTTTGATAAGCCCCATCCTTCTCTCTGTTCTATATAGAGCCGTGCCCTAACCTTTAGCCCGACTCTGTGTTTGAGCCTGACCTTTCTTTGATGTGTAATACACACCACGTGTCGGACCACCACTGAACACACTCATTCAAACACAAGATATACACACATGTATCGGCAAACACACACATGCATGGAATGCCTGCACACCCACACAACACACACACCACACAGAAACAAACACACACACACACAAACACACAAACACACACACACACAACACAACACACACACACACACACACACACACACGTGAAGCACCAATTCCCATGGAACCTTTTAACACACCTTTGGTGAAAACGGGGGAAGTTCTCAAAGTTTATAACTTGTATAATGTGTTGTATGAATATGTTTCCTCTCCTCATTTCCCCTCTTCAATCGTTAATGCAGAAAAGCAGAGGCTTGACTCACATAAAAAGACAAACGCCAAAGTCCGCTTGCCACTGATGGGCATATTTACTAAAAGCAAAAAGCTGGCCTTGCAGCCAGCAAACCCTCCCCTTCTCTTGCCCACACACACACACTCACATTCACACACACACACACACACACACACACACACACACACACACAACACACACACACCACACCACACAATATACAAACACACAACAACACATATACATATACATGTATGCCGAACACATTTATATTCACACAATCACACCTTGTACATGTGTAAATGCAGGCTTAGTGACTCTCTCTCTCTCTCTCTCTCTCTCTCTCTCTCTCTCTCTCTCTCTCTCTCACACAACACTTCTGTTTGATGTTTGCCAATCATCCAACATTCCTTACAGCTTGCCCTGCCTCCTACCAAATAACAGTCTTCATTAATTAAAAAAGAAAAGGCAGTGTTATAATAATTCTCTTTGCTTGCCCCTTGATGTAATGAAGGGGGTGTGTGGTGTTTTGTGGCTCTTCGAGAGTTTGCTTTCATCATCGTCTGAGATTCCCCATGGCTTTGCCTTACTGCCATCAAACTCTTTTTCCTTCTCTTTGTCTTTTCATCCAATGAGATGAAGTTTGGAAAAGTTGCTCTAGCCCAACAGGATCCTTTTTAGCAGTTAATGCCCTTCCCAGCTGGCATCCCACTAGCAGGCCACTTGTGGCAAAGTCGGACAATGTTATTAGCTTGCCAGCTTTTTCACAAGCTTATAGCTCATGGCTTGAAATCACTGTTGGCTTAAAGCAGGCAAACACTGGTGAATTTTGCTGCATTGGTCAGGTCTGTTTACTTGTTTTGTTTGTGCATACAAGGTTTTTTGTTTTTTAGAGAGTTTAAGATAATATAGACAAGCAGATTTACAAACTGAAATTTTGCACAGCTCTAAAGGCCGGATGCAGTTGCAAGTTTAAAAATGGTTTAGTGTTTACAGTGCACGCTTTGAAGTGGTCAGTTACAGGCAAACGCCTGGCATAGTTTGTGATGTGACAACTGTTTGGGCCGTGAGAGACAGGAGACTAGTAGAAGACAAATGAAAGGACAATCAGAAGGACTGACATACATAACAGCATAACACTAATACAGCTGATAAGCAGACAGGTCCAGAAAGCTGATGAGAAGAGGAAGGAAAGGAGTGAGAAAATGGAGCATGCAGCTGCACTCTGTTTGCAAAAGCTAAACTTATTAGTCTGTTCTTAATGCCTCTCAGTGCAGATAGCATTAAGAAATACATGGTAATGATGATTTGTGTTCTCCTCAGCCAACAGAGGGAGAGGAGCCCACTTATTCCACATGAGTGTTATAATTGGCACCTTATTGCATTAGGGTAGAATGCACTGTGTGATTTCCTGGGTGTCATTTTTGACTAATGGATCCTTAAGAATAGTAATCTAATCGTTGTCATTATTTCATCTCCGCTGCTTTCAGAAAAAGCTGCGTTGATTTAGGGTGGGGGGGTGAGGAGTTTTAGCCATGGATGTGTTGGGGCATATTGCAAATTAATCTGCACACCTTGTAAACAGAAAGAGAGCAAAGAGAAATCAATTTGGCTGAGTGAGGAACTCCTCTCTCAGGGCTTTTAGTATCTGCATTAAGCCCAAGTTGTTTGGGCATTAGGTTGTTTTTTTAGTTTTTGTTTTTGAAATACGTAGACAAATTTGTCAAATCAGCCCATTTATGTTACTTGTCAACATGGAATGTTATTTCCTGTTTCAAATCGAATCTCATATCTAACTGTAAAGCTAAATCATCAATACAAATGTGTTGTCAGTCATCATTACTAGCAGCTGCAGCATTGCACGCTTGTTATTTGCTGGTATATTTTTCAGCCGTCCCTGGATCACTATTACTTTGCGTACACACACAGTTGCGTTCATCACACAGTTTCAAAACACACCCCAGCATCTAATTCTGCCTAAGAAATCTGAAACCTCTGCAGCGCTACCAGCCCCTTTGCTTCAATTTCCACATACCTTGATCCTGGTGTTGTGTCGCTAATAGAGGTGATGTACTGTTTATTTTATTGATCATGTGTTTTATCCAAGCATCAATGCAGGGTTCACTCACTGGCATGCCCATTTCCTTTTTCAAAACAGACACTGAACCTCTGCTTTGAGGCTTTCATCAAGCAAAAACACCCATTATGGTCTCTGACTGGCTGGCTATCTCAGAAAAAAAAACTGCTGGTGTTCTCGTGACACACAACATCCCAATTATGCCCACACAGACGAGAATGTACACGTGCACAACAGGTCACACACACGTACACACGCACACACACACACACACACACACACACACACACCACCACACCACAGACGCAGGCAGCTACATAAGCACTTATGATTTTGCTTCAAGCTCTGTCACACATTTTGTTGTGTGCACAGATGTATAGTACTGTTTTATACACAGACGTACAGTATTTTTTTCTTTCTTATATCAGACACACACTTGAGTACAGACACACACATCACTGAGCCTGCAGTTGTGTTTTCAGGGTGAGGATGTGCAGGAATATCCGAATGAGGCTGATCTGTGGCCAGGAGACTGTCCCTAAATAACCCTCCTACACACACACAGACACACAGACACACAACCACACACACACACACACACACACACACACACACACACAACACACACACACACCACACAACACCCACAACACACACACCACACAACACACACCACACACAACACCACACACACAATTTTCCAGAGCTAAACACAGTGAGAGAGACGGTCCACCACACCTTCCCAACATGTCTTATCACCCCCTCTCCGCACAGCCCTTTTTCACCATCCCTCCCGTCTGCCCCCCACCCCTCTCCACCACTGTCCTCCCCACCTACCCCCTACCTCTCCACCCTCCAGGGAGAAAAGGCTGACTTGCATTCAGCAGCATTTCTCAGGGAAGGAGAAATGAATAAAAGAAAGGAGACGTCCTGTTGACAGTCAATGTCTGCGCTGCCAGGAGCCAAAATAACTGTCAGCAAATGCTCGGGACTGTCCAAAATGCCACCAAGACAAAAATAAATAAAAGATTGATAAATAAATAAATAAATACATGAAATTTAGCAAAGGAAAAAGAAAATGTACTGTTGCCTTCAGAAATAAAACAGAATTAGGAGTGAAAAGCAAAGAAATCGCCGCTGACCTGTTTATTCAGTCATGTGCTGTTTCTACATAAGAACCCTGAAAGATCAGTTGGTGCTATGGTGTGGAGGTAAATGGGGGACTCAAATAAAAATCTATGAATATAATGGTTACAGCCATTAAAAAGGGGCACATGTGTTTTATGTCCTTCAAGGAACACAAAAGAAGCCAGTTTCCCGGACCAGCATCATGCTAATTGCAGCCCCAATGTGCCACACTGTGGAGGGCCTTTCATTTTGTTGCATGCTGACTGCACTGCACATACTTACGCTTTGTTTAGATACAGTCATTACCACGGCTTTTTTCTCATGCAGAGCAGGGTAGTATTCAAAGCATAATTAACGTACCTTTGATTACAATAACAGCTTGCATGTCTGAAATTACATACAGACGCCTTATTATTATTTCTAAATAATCATTTGTAAAATTTTAAACACTAATTGGACTACTTTTGTTCATTCCACAGTACCACTGATTGTTCAAGTTTGATTCACGAGTGCACTTCAGCCAATTGCAATCTGTTTTAACATTATGACATAAAATGTGTTCTCAAGCACAGCATGATCAGTATGCTCATGTGTCTCTATTTAATACAACCTGTAAGGTGCTGACAGACGCCAAACTCTTTCCACCACAGTTTTTCTCTAATGATTAATTGCAATAGATCTGAGAAAGCCCAAATAACTGTACATGTCAGTATCATACATAGGACTGCATCTTGAACCAGACATCAAGTGCATGTCTCATTTATGGGGCTGAAGTTTGCCATTAAGGGCCTGATCCATGGAATTAAATAACTAGCAGACCTTTGCTGGTGCGGTACGGTAGGCGGAGGAGGAGGAGATAGTGTGATGAATTGCCCACCCCTCCTCTACCTCATGCTTGACTTTGAAAAATACTGTCTCTGCGTTTTAGGTCAGCTTCTGACAACAATTAGGCACAATGAAATAGATCGACTGTGACCTTCTTTTCTCTCCCCTTCCTTAAGGTTTTTTTTTTTCTTACTCCTGCCTTATCCTGTGTGTGGAATAGAAATAAATACTAGGTGCTTATAGGAGTAAAGATCCACAGATGACGCTCTGTAAAGCGACAGAAAAGTGTCAGAAGCAATAAATAAACAGTCATAAAATATATATCAGTACAGTAAAATACTTTAGTGAGTTAGGCAAACAGATAATTAATTTCTGGATCAAAGAGCCTTCACTCATTTGTATTTCTGTAAGTATATTTAAAGATTTCCAGCACAAACTTCATGCACAGTATCAAGCTTTGGTTGGAGGTTCACGTAAGCATCTTATATAAAGGGGGAACGTGAAATGATAGCTTAAATAAACCGAATGTAATCACACGTTTTTATTAACAGATGTGTCATTTTACTTCTCTTCATTTTATTTTCCACTGAATATTTTCATGGATGTTGCTATTGATCTTGCAATGTGGTGGAGGTTGAGCCAACTAATTCCCTTTTTCATCAGAGCAAAGCCCCCCAAATTCTCTTAGTAGATCTGCCTCTTAGGAGCATCCAATCTCCTGCCTCTCCCAATGACATGAATATAAGCCCGCGCTGATGGGGCCTGGTGTAAATGTATTAGCCCTGCGCCTGTGCCCCTAGCACAGCCAGCCATAATTATGTTAGGAACCAACGAGACAGCTGGGAAATCAATATGCTAAGACAGATTGAGTGGAGATGTGTGGCCAGTGGAGTGGGAATATAGAGGCCTGGCAGCTCCCTGTGGTGCGAAGGGGCTAGAGTCGACGATTAAGCCATAGACTTAGCATTTACTGCTAGGATTCACTGCCTGAATCTAGTTAGCATTTAGGGAAAGCTCCCTGCGAGCAGACAGTGTTACTATTAGACGGAGGCTTCACTCGTTAGCTGAGTGGCCTATCATCTTTTGGGTGTCAGGTAGGAGCAGAAGTGTTTCAACATGCCAAGCATTAACTGTGTGAATCAGTGGATCCTGTGTTCACTTATTAAGTAAGTCATTATACCGACTTTTACAGTAGACTTTGGCTCAAAGGTCTGGATTCAGGTGCTATTTTGCTAAGGGATTGGATCTTCAAATCTTACAATGGGTTAATATTTGAATTGTCAGAAAATATCATCATCTCAGTTGCCGATATTCTGAATCAGTTTATACATTATCTGAACCTGTAAACCATACAGACGTTTGTATTACTTTTAAGCAGTACTTTTGTTAACCTATGCTTCTTGCGCTTAATTTATAATGTAGAAAATTACTACTTCCTGGAATTCAGGCATTACACCACAGCTACAGAAGCTTGTCATTGTGAAAAAGTAACTATTATAAATAACAGCCTTTGTAAATGACTCATCTATGATATTATGGGAATCAATAGTGTGCTTTCAAAATACAACTAAAATCCTCACTATCCTACACTGCAGATGCACTGAAGATGAAGAGGAGCTGAGCAGGAAGTGGATGATGATAATGATGATGAGGATGAGGATGGGGTGATGTAGGCCAAGTGGAGTTAGGTCAAATAAATTATCTGTCCTTGCCTTAACTTCGAGCATAGTCGGCGTAAACCAAAGCACTGCTGTATTTCATATTCAATTAAGAAAGGGGGGTTGCGGAATCCAGACAAGACAAAAGCTTGGTGGGTTTTGGCAGTGGGACTTGGGGTGGAGGCAAGGAGGGGAGGGGGGGGGCTGTTAAGGTGGAGCAGGAGGGAGACTTTTGAGGGGTGCTGAGGGTGTGTGTGTGTGTGGGGGGGGGTTGCATCTGCTCTCAGCCCCAATCAGCAGCCTCGAAGGCATCGTCCCCTAACAATGGGCTCCATCAGTGCAGGCAGTGGAGTCACAGGCGTAAGTGCACCCAATAAGTGTGCAATTTCTGCCCATATGACCATCCTGACACAATTGCTCTAATTTTCCTCCTTTGAAATGACTGATAAAAGACTTAGGTAATTGCTACGCCACTGAATTTCTTCCATGATCAGGAGGAAGGAGGAGGGAGGGATGGGGAGCAACAGAGGGAGACTGAGGTGTGTGTGTGTGTGTGTGTGTGTGTGTGTGTGTGTGTGTGTGTGTGTGCGCGCGTGTGTGTGCGTGTGTGAGAAAGAGCGAGACGTGACACAGCCGCAGGGCCTGAGGATGGAGACTAGAGTGTCAGTTTGTGAAAAATCCCAAATTAATACTTGTCGTTTCCTCTCCCCCTCTCTGAGAGGCCGTCCTCTGCTTCGACCAAGGATCTTATTAAGTGGAGGTAATTTGTCTTGACAGTGTATTGGAAATCACTCAATCAGACGACTTCTTGGAAAAGATATTCAAAACATGGTGGTGTTGAGTTTAGGTGGCAGGTAAATCTAATGCTTGTCCATGTGTTTACCATTCTCTTTTCCTGTTTCGCTACTGAAGTGAAGTGTAACACAGTCAAGGGATTAAAAGGTGAACAGTAAATGGCTCTGTCCAACGTCTCTTACACACGCACACGCACATGCACACACACACACGCATACACATACACACACATACTTAATTGCATTATAACTCAGTGCAAATATTTTCTTATATATTTAAAAGCTTTCTGAACACCCGTCATTTTTTTCTATGACTCGTTGAAACCATGTATGAGTGTGACTGTGTGTGTACGTAACTGTAGGTGTTTGGGTGATGCTTAACTCTGATAGCTTGGCTCCAACCTGTGTCACCTCTCGCTATGACCTTGTCCTTTGTAATCAAGCCTCTTTTATCTGATTCTGTGTGTGTGTGTGTGTGTGTGTGTCTGTGTGTGTGTGTGTCTCCCATCTCATTGGAACACCATGTATTCTGGACTGTGTCCTCACTTGATTGGAGTTCAGTGAGAGGGCTAGAAAGAGAGGTAGAAGATGGATGGAGGGAAATGGATAAGAGAATAGTAGTTTAGTCGCCTAACTAAATAACTAACCCGGTAGCACTCCCAATCAGCTTCTTAAAACTGCATGTGTGCGTGAGACACGATGTGACAGACTCCTGAGGTGTTGATTCTAAACACAGTGTCTGCCAGTGTCTGGGTAATGTTGGCTAATAGCTTAATCAATACTTATTATGGCCCTATTGGTTCACTAAAGTGAGAACAGAACCTTGCCACGCACAGCGCCTCAGTGGAGAGATAGAAGAGGAGAGGATGAAGAAGAAAAAGTGTCCTCTGCTGATCCAGATGGACAGCCTAACACCCCCTCATGGGATTTCCTTATTCAGGAATCCAATTTTCCCAATGTGATTGACGCGGATTGGATCCAGTGGAATACAGCTAACTCTTTTAGCTCTCCCAATAAAGCACTAATGGCGTTGTCCCTGATTTTTCAATACCTCCCTCCTCAATTGTACTGGTTGTCCACAATTAGCGCTGGCAAGGCAGTGGGCGGTCGAGAAGAGGAAGTGATGAGGAGAACAAGCGGAAGTGGAGGAGTACAAAGAGATGGGAGTGATCAACAAGTGATCGCTGAACACTATGTTCCCACAGCACCTTTAGAAAGACGGCCAAATGAAATAGGATGTATCACACTAAGACTACACATGGAACTTTTTGTTAAATTAGCGTGATTGTCACCATAATACTTACACTGTCCATAGTATAATTGTAGTAGCAGTGGTAGTAGTTGTAATAGTAGTCGCAGAACATTTACAGTACAAAAGACAGCTGTCAATTAAAATGTAATGTGGTGTAACATTACAATCTCACTAATAAAATAAACAAAAGAGACCAATACAGTGAAATGACCATCATCAGTAGTGTTTGTTAATTAATTCAAATATCCATTTGCAAGAAACAATTAATGATACTGAAAAGTACATTCTCAATGCACTCGTTAATTACATGTACATGCTTGTACAGTCTTCATTAAATCTAAATGCTACAAGTATATTAAATTGGCTTAGCATATTGTTATGTTTCGTTAATGACCAAATATAAATTGGAAAAATGTCATCCGTGATAGTTCATTACCAAACTAAGCATCTTCTTAAAAGTGAAATAAAATAAAATCATTTCATGGAAATTAATAATTAGATAATTTACATACAGTAAACAACATAAAAAAATGAATTGTGCTCATCTCATCAGCCGATTTGTATTACAGCTAGGAGAAAAATCAAAGATGTATCTGATTTAGATGAAGTAAGCTTTTGGTCCAAGTTCTTTTGTTTATTTTTTTTGTTATTGACCACATAATTGTTAAGTAGCTCTATGTATTTATTTATGTTATTACACATTACTCCAACTTGACCTTAGATTTAGTATATTTCTGTGCTGTTGGACTTGAATTCCCATTGATGATGACACAGCTGCACATGTGTAGTGCATGCATCTACCATCACTGCTATGGGAGTTTTGTGTTTAACAAGCTATCCAAACATAACACGATGACCAGTCTAGCCACAAATGCAACATGCATATGTCTGCCGCAATATCCCCTACTGTGCTTTGTGCATCGTTTGTGACTCCATTTTAACATCATGGCTTCACTACTCAGGGCCTCTTTCAACAGCCATCTCTCTCACCACACCAGCATGCAGTGAAATGGACATGCCATGAAAACCCACTGTGGTGTATTGCGGAGATGTAGGATTAGAAGATTGGAAAGCAGAATGTAATGTTCTGCATTTCAGCTGTGCTACATTTGTATGGTGGTGTGCAAAATGTTGTGAATAGGCTCTGATTGCGCATACACAATGAAAAAGTGACGCACACAAACATACACACACACAACAATCTTCTCTTGTTCATGCGCTCATTTCTGTTCACAGGAACCTTGCAGGGAAAAGAGGAGGGCTCACCGCAGGAAATGGGAGCATTGATTGACAGATTAATCATTCTGGTACTGTGTGTATGTGTGTGTGTATGCATGTGTGTGGAAGTGGAAGTGCGAGTGCATGTATGCGTGTGTTTCCCCGCTGACCTTGACAGCTCCATGCGAGAGCAACCGCCACTTCGGAGAATCAGTCATTCAGACACAGCTGGTGGCTCGTGGCTACCAGAATCTGCAACTAACAGTTAACACTGTGTCTGCTCTACAATTAGCCATATAGAGAACACTTATCAACCAGTGTGTGTTTTATAATTTCTTTGCATTACAACGTAGTTCTTAACCGAACCTATTTAAACATCTTCAGGTATAATTACTAGCTTAAGATAATGGGTAATTAGTTATATTGTAATAGCTTTAATATCTTAACTAACTTTTCATTACAATCGGGCGCCTAAAGTCTGCATGGTTAAATCCACTCTGTCCCTTTCTTCAGGGGCTAAGCCAAAAGCATAAGCTAGATTCGATTTTCAAATTTTAATTACTTCAGTGTTGGTGCTCAAACACCACACGCAGAGCTCTCTATCCAACTCTATCTCATACTATGCTGTACGGTAGTCTGAGTCGACCCTATTCCCACCTTACGGCTCCTGAGGCCCTGACCCTGAACTCAGTCACCTCTGACAGCTCCTTAATATCATCTCCAGCCCCCTAGCCACTGATTCTAGAACAGATATTTCCTTATCCTCCTAATGGTTTAGGTTAGGGAGCTGGTCCAGGGTAATCTGACCCTGAATCTGTGGTGGGAGACAAGTTATTCCTCAGGCGTCTGTGCTGCTCGACAAACAGAGAGAGGCGAGGCGAGCCAGGGGGCAGTATGGGTCTAGCAACCTGCCCTATAGCAAGGTTGTATAGTGTGTGCGGTGTTTGTTTGCATGTGTTTGCGTTTGGGCATGTGAGTTTGTATGATTTAGTTTTCTGAGCTCTAAATATGTGCTTGCATATTTGTGAGAATCTAGGTTATGCATGAAAGACCAGGTTTTCTGTACGTGCTTGACTTTGGACATGCAGGTGTATTTGTGTGTGTGTACGTGGCTGTGTGTGTGTGTTGGACCTGCAGAGGCAAGGGAGATGTCATGTTCAGTTTGTGTTTGGCTAACCCTGTGGTCTCCACCCCTAATAGCAGGGTCTATGGGGTGTAGACACATGCCAATATTCATTGGCAGTTGAATCAAGCCACTTAGATACCATCTGTAAACAGGACTCAGAGGGCCTTGAATTAAACCCAAGGCTGGAAACAGTGGAGCTCACTGCAGAGATTACCAAAAGTTCAGCACAGGTTAATGGGCTTTGTTGCCGTAGATCAGTTATATAGATATTGGCAGGGCTCTGCTGAAAACCTAAAATCTCCCATATTTCTGTGTGAAATTACAAATTATTTTTGCTATTGTATTTTTGCTACATAATAGCCTAATCATTAAGTAAATGTTATGAAGGTACAGTTATCAGTAGCTAAATCTAATACATTTTTTTCCAGATTTCAAAGTGGAATTGTACCGTTCCCAATTTACAGTTGTTATTCAAAGCCAATGTATTTAAAATAATACCACAGCTGTGTGCGTCATTTTGATGCAACCAATCAGTATTTTTCCCTCTTCCTTTATCACTCTCTCACTTCTCTCTCTGTCTCCTTACTCTCTTTCGCCACCGTGGCGCTCTGCTCACCAACACTGATTCATAATCTATAGCTGTGCCTGGGAGACCAGCAGCTATTGATTTAACGCCTACAGTAATCCAGCGCTGTATCCGCTGCTTGTTAGAGATGCTGCGGCCGAGGAACTGGTGCTTGCAAAGGTAGCCAGAGAGGGACTAGGACTGATGGAGGAGACATTTTTGGAGCAATTTTGAATTAGAAAAGTAGAGGAATTTGGAACTGACACTCTACATTAGAAAAAAAGTACACATATATATATATATATATATATATATATATATATATATATATATATATACACACACACACACACACACACATAGGGTATGGATCCTTAATATGTGATTCTTTTGGTAAGAAAACACTCTTAAATAATGCTAATAGCGATAAAAGAAAGCCTAGGGTTGTTCCTAATGTGTACAGTAATACCAAGCATAAACATGTTCATTGCATGAAGCAAAAATAGCTAAAGGTTACAAGGTTTTGCGGCAACAGAAAATCTAAATATTCATTTTTATTGTGGATTGTAAAAAAGAGCCATGAAACAGCAGTTTTCTATGTCAGAATATTAATGCAACATAGTTTAATGAATTTCACATCAGAATCAATATCAGTTACACTTTTGGCTGCTATGTGGTCAGAGCTTATACCATCCACGTTTATTGACATACTTGTTTAACAGAGGTATGACTCAAAACACAATAATTCACATCATTATGCAGTAGTTTATAATACTTATTGACAAAGTAGCAATATATATATATATATATATATATATATACTGTATATAATCCAATTGATTGTGCTATGTGTAAGAGATCATTTTATAAGAAGGGGGTTGTCCTTTTTTTCCTCTTTCTCTCTTTATCTAATCTTGGAATCCAACTTTTCAATTTCAATTGTCCCTCTCTAAATGGCAGTCAAGATCTCCTCTGTTTCTGTGACAATAACCTATTCCTCATACACAATACCAGAGTCCTGCATGGATTTGGAGTGAGCGACAGCTAAGGCGGCCTCGACATATTCATACAGAGTGCTACTCATGCATGATAGAGGAATAATAGACAATGTAGCTTTCAGTTCATTAAGCATCTAGGTAAGTGGATATGTAATTTAACTGTTATTATCAAATCTAGCTAATTTGCTTTGGCCCATCCATCATGATAATAGCACCATTCTATGCGCACACGTTCTATTGTGACAAGCCGGTACACATATATATATGAGCAGTACTTTTGGCATCAGAGTTCTTTCCATTATAGATAAATGCAGACCATGTATTTCAGACCTCTCTATTGACAATTGATGACAATGTACTTTATTGAGTGACAAGAAAGTGTATACAATGTATTGTGTATACAATCTAGTGGTAAAGTCTAATATGAAAGGAGAATTGTCTACGCCATGTCATAAAAAGACTAATGTGACTAATATCTTTGTGGTTCATGCACTTTTAAAGGGTATTCAGTCGGATGTTGTGTTCAAATAGTACAGACTATATGTAGGTGGGTATAAAACAGGTTAAGGAAAGGTGTGCAGTTAATTCCATACGGTCTCTTAATCAAAATGACAGATGACAGGAAGGTTAAAGAGAAGTACTTATCTCAATCAGGTAGAGCCATCAGCATGGAGACAGACAAGCACACTGACCTTCATTAGCCTGGCCAAATAATTAGCTGACCTCGGCTAATAAGCACACACACACACACACACACACACACACACACACACACACACACTGTTTTGTATCTGCCTCTAATGAAAGCACAAGGCTGATTGCTTTGTTCTGATGAGTTTCTAGCTTAAGTAGCCCACTTGATTGATGGATAGATGGATGAATGGATGGATGAAAAGGAAAACTGGAACAGATGAGTGCTACTGTTAGGCAATATGCCAACAGGCAGAAAGAAAGCACAAGTTATCTGCTGGTTTTATTGGACAAAAGGTATTAAGTCAAGTACTTGGATTAACTGATGCAATGTACAAGTTGAAACAATTAACAGCTTGCATAAAATATGTTTCTTTACAATCCACTAAGACAAATAAATAGTGATCCCCAACTCCAATTGCAGATGATTTGTAGTAAAAAGCTGTATTTGTCCATGCAGTTGGGTCCTGTCATTTACTTTATGCACACATGTCACATCACTAATCTCTGCCACTCTCCTCTGGCAACAATGAGCTGATGAAGGTTAACTTCACCTTCCAGGGTAAATAGAAAAATGAACCTGAATGGCTGTCTGTGATGGGGTTATAAACAGTGGTTATTAACTTCGCTCCGCAACATGCTTGCTTACAGGGAGATTTGTGAGTCAGTTTTGCTGAGGTAAAGAACAACAAGAATCAATAGAGGATTTGTTTTATTGAGAATAAATGTGAATACAGTGGAGAGTTGAGGCTGTGGGAGTTTTTATCTTTTAACTCTTCCAGATGTAAATGGATCTGATGCTAATCTGACGTCTGAAATTGTATTGACATTTTTCAGAGTCCACTACAGACCAGGAGTGACATAGTCTTTGTGAGTGTCAAGGATGTAATTTGCATTGGAGTAACTGATACTTTCAGCTGAAGTAAGAGAGCTCCTCACAAGTGGATAAATGCAACTGCATCACAGTGAAAAATCATCAGCAGAGGGTAAAACATGTCAAAGACTTGAGGAAAAGTGCCTTCACTTACTCCAATCAATTTCTAGGCCTTTTGCTTGACAGTTTTAGAACAACGGTAATATATTCTGGCAGCAGGTCTGACGACAATTATGTGCAATTGCTGCTTTCACATCTAGATTAGCTTGTCTCCACCGTTTTCATCTCAATCCAATCCAATCTGAAACCATTTGAGCAAATAAAATGATATTTACCTCATCTTCTGTTACAAGCATTCAAAATCATAGGCCTTGGGAAAAATCAATACAAAATGCCAGTTTAGCAGCAGATGTATGCTCTGTGAGAATGCTAACTTTTCCTCCTTGAATGTCTCCACATTCCCCCACATAGGTAGAGGGAACAGACTGGGAGCGTGAAAAGAAGCTCCTCACCAACAACTAGGGGGGTGGATATTGTGGTGGATGTTTATAAACTACTTGTGCTTGCAGGCCGAATGCACGATTGTCTTGTCCGAGACGCTAACCTTTAGCATCTTGCTGCGCTTCGGCGAATCTTACAAAGTTCACTGCGAGAAGGGAGTCTTGACCCTGCGGATGATTTGGAGGACTGAAATACCACTTTCATTTATTATTTATCCAGGCTGGCCGAGGGGAAAGCAAGCCGTGGCGATGTCATACCTGACTGGCTAATGTAAGAAGTGGCCATCTCACTGCAACCCTGGGGAATCAAAGCCCATTACTGGTTTGAGAGATGGCCTAATGTCCACTGTGAACACACACGCCAGATCAAAACATTAGGATGAGAGCGAGAGGTACATACACACAAACACACACTTGTGCAAACAAGATGTTGTGTAGCAGTCTGAGATGAGTGGTGAACATCTGAATGCTTCAGAGTTCTGGAAAAATAAGAAGTAAACATTTATAATTTAAACCTGGCCTTGTATGACTTAGTGTACCTCCAGTGATGCCGATTCATTATGATACCCTAATAATGTCTAATTATAGGATGGGTTTTTCTATAAGCTCGTCATCTCTAAGGTATTGGTCTATATGAATGAATCTGGAGTTGGGTTGGAAACTGAAGGGTTGCCGGTTCAAGTCCCCGTTCGTACAGGAGTACAGTGTGTGGACCGGGAATAATAATAAACTAGACGGTGTGTGTGTGGACAGTGTGTGTGACTGAGAGCTAGAGAGATGCGAGTTATCCTCCCGGGCACTGCCAAGGTGCTCTTGAGCAAGGCTCCCCCCCAAACTGCTTAGGGTGCCTGTCCATCAATCTCAGCCCCCTCACTCTGACATCTCTCCATTGGTGCATGTAAAGGACCTGAGCATGTGTGTGTATTCCGGGCCTGTGTAACAACAGAGTGTAAATTGTAATTTCCCCAAAGGGATTAATAAAAAGTATGCACTAAATTATATATAGTCAGGGCTAATAATACGCTGCTCATTAGGGGCACAATTTCTGATGGAAAAGGACTACTTTTACACATTTTAGCAGGTTGGAAGTTCCAGCAGCCACTTTAATCCGCCTTACTCTGGGTGTGTATAGGTGTCTGAATGTGTAATTTTCAAGATGGAGGCTTAATGACCCTTTGGATCTGCAGCCGAGGTGTGGCTAATGAGGCATGTATGTATAAAGTACAGGCCTCTGCCTTTTAATGGGAGAGTCATATCAATACCATAGATCGGATTAATATTTCAAAGTTAATGTTTTTGTTGAAGAATTTGCAAAACAAACATGAGATGAGGCTTCACAGTCACTTGTGCAGGAAAATGCAATTTTCTCTGACTTAGCCGCTTCTCTTTTTAATTAAGGACTTAATAGCTTTATAGATTTTTGAAAGATGAATTCTTATTGGCATTTTTATAATTACTGGTCTTTATTGCTTTTCATGAAAATAATCGTCAAGGCTCATTTACCCAACAAACCCTTAGGCCAGGCAGATGTGTTTCAATGATGAGGGCTAATAACCTCCAAAACATTGTTTCTCATTTTTCAACTGTCTGAATTCCTTACTAAATCACTGATGTTCTTTTTTCTTCATGTAACTAACTACGCCTATACAAGCAATTATTTAAGCAAGTGAACACTCACTTTTCAAACCGTAGTTTTAGTACTGCATTTGTACAGACAATGGCTGTCATATTTAAAGGCAATAAAGTACTTAGATTAGACAGTATGTTTAACACGCTGCAAACCCCAGAGGCAACTAAAACCAGAAACAATGCACATTGACATATGAAGACGCAGGCCTTTGGACAGAATATCACATATGTCAACATACTATCAAACGTTCTGCTAAAATAACTGAACATCTTCAGCATTAACACATGTACAGAGCCAGAGCGAGCCAAGGCTGCTTTAGAGCTCTGACCGTAGAGAAAATATATCTGGACACTTCAGCAAAAACATATTTAGAAGAGCTGGCCAAGGTTTCCTCATCTAGTCTGCAAAGGCCTTTGAGTGCAGCAGCTTTAAACAAACAGTGGCTCAGAGCCATACCCTACTAATCAGTTTGACAATGAATTTGGACAGGCAGAAAAAGTTCAACCATATGAATTTGTGGGATAGAAAAGCAGGCAAATTATCTTTTTTGAAATTCATACCCAGCAATGGGCGAGATTCTTCCAATTACTATTTAATTAAGGCTGAGATCCTGCGTAGAGGGAAGAGTGTGCATTTGGCTAGCCTCATCACCACCAAAAGGGAAATATGCATTGATTTACCCTTGAACTCCCTGTTGAACTTGGCTGGCCCGCGTCACTGTGGTTTCCCAGTACATTCCCAGTCCCTCCTCTGTCAACCGGGACCCAGCGTGGATAAAGACAATAACCGGAAAGAGTATTTAGAACATTTTGGAATGAAGTGGATGTAAATTTCACCCTTTACATTTGCCAGAAGCATCTGTTTTATCAATAAATGCTAAGTTCCTAAGAGCCAAAGCTGTGGAATATTTCAACCCATGCTTTATTTTATTGGTTTGGAAGCACAAAAGGAAAGAAAAGTCAAAATCTGACTTTTTCCCCCTGGACCTCCTGCTAATACGCAAGCCTGGCCCCTCTGTGAGCTATTCCAATCGGCACTTTCTCATAATAGGGCCATGGGTAATTTGCCAGGGCGAGGGCCAAGTGAACATGTTCACAGCACTAAATGGTAAGAATAAGTCATTTGCTTGAATATTGTATATAAACTAGTTGGCAATTCATATTTATGGCCCCAAGATTAAAGTAAAGATCATTTTTTTGCTTTTTGGGGAAATTGGGTTTCTCATAGTGTGAATAAGTGTTGGCTTAGCCTGTCTGGCCTTGGCTGTGTCTGCTGAAACTCTAAAAACAGTCCGTGTTTTGGTTCCAACCTTTTCGCTAGAACCCCGCGCTGCAGTGTAGAGTCAATGTGGTTTGAAGAGTCTCTCTGTATGTCTGCTACACATGTGAATATGCTCGACAGATGTTAGCTGGCTCTCAGGCAGACAGGCTCTCCTCCTCCTGGCCTTTTTGGCTCTGCCTGTGACATGGTGACACACAGTAGCATCTGGAGTTCAGAGCAGGTCAGCCAGGGCAAACACGATACAGAGCAGTACATCACTCGCTCTTTTAAAACCTTCCATGACTTTGAAACAAATGATCCTCAGATGATTTGGGAAAAAGAACGTTGGCTTGCTCATCTACTGTACAAATTGACGCGTTTAGGATTTTTTGAATAAATTCAGCACTTAATGTTGTGTATTTTGGGCTATTCCATAATCCGTATTACCTGATGGATTGTGGGTAACTTTAGCTTCCGTTGTTGTTGTTAACCATGCTAATGAATGGGTATTATTCCGTCATAGTCCGGGTTGTCATTGTTATGTCTAGTTACATGAAACAGTGAAGAATATACGATTTTGGCAAATCAATCAAGTTGGTATGCTCTGAAAATGAGCAGTAGTAGCAACTGGTAAGACTGAGACATATTTACAGCAATATTTTTTTTTTTATTGTTTTTCACTTGAGGCAACCACCAAAAACATCTGATACACACTTTGTGGAATGGACCCAAAGGAGAAGAAATCAGCTGGGTGTTATTGATTGTACAACTTCTGAGAGCGAACTGTCCAGAGAAACACTACAATTTCCATAGTGCTACAGTTCTACAGTCTCCATAGTGCTATATAGATTTAAGTGTGATATGATATTTGAATGAGTGTAAAAGTCTACATGGAGTGATACGTTCTGCAAAGACCAAAATGTAATATGCATATACTGTAGCTTACATCCAAATCTGAAGGCAGCAAAGAAGCACAAACTAAAAACTCATTCAAAGTCTGAAGTAGATTCCCAGTAGCAGTCCTTTAAACCATATGTGAATTCAAATTAAATTAAACCCTATAGCATCTTTAGTACTAAAGGCAGCCAGTCTCATTTCAATCCCTGTATGCTGCCAAAGGAAAAAAATAGAGGACATATTTGAAAACGAACAATAAAAAAGATGCCTAGTTGCCTTTAAACCACAAGACTGTGGTTTGTTTTATTTCTTACAAGTAGTTAAGCAATGAGGAGCTTTTTTTGTTTTCAAATTGTACTCATTTTATTATACATATTGCTATTTTATGATGATCTATTTGACAGGACACTGCTGTTCTTTGAAGGCAGCTTTTTGATTGCCTACAAAGAATACATAGAAGACTTAAAATGCACACCTATATATAAAAACAATAGCCCTTTTTCTGTCTCTTTGCTTTGTGTTCGACTTGATACAAGACTATTTGTCTACATTTCCATCGTTATTTGACAGTCAACCGTGTTCAGAGACAGTCAAGCGTCAGCTCATGGAACAAACATTTAGCAAGCACACAACAGCAAAGCTGCCAGCTGACGCGCACCCGTTCAAATCCATCCCGTCATGTAAATAACTTGTTTCAGTGTGCTTTCAATTAAAGCAGAGGACGGAGTGCCATTGCTGCCTTTGATGGATGAGCATAGATATTGGAGTGTACCGTTGGATGACAAAACGTTCCCCCACTCCACCTCAACTCCTCTTTCCTATTGATTGTCCTGGCGGTTATTCATCAGGGCGGTGGCCACTGTCAGATCAACTGCTCCTTCTCCTCACAAAACACATTTTCCACAGTTATTGATAAAGCTATTTGACCTTTTATTTAAATGTGTGTGTGTGTGTGTGTGTGTGTGTGTGTGTGTGTGTGTGTGTGTATCTGTGTAATGTGCACACATCTGTGTTTTCTTTCTCTCTGCTCTTGCCAGAGGCTTGCAGATCACCGCAGCTACATGAATAAAGTCAGGCTGTTTTGATTAACGCCAAATGAGTAGGTCTATTCTTTGCAGATGTCTGTTTCAGCAGCACTGAGCTTTGCTTTCACGTAAAAAAAACTAAACCCCAAACCTGTTTTACAGTTTGGCAAAGATAAGCACACACATACAGCGCATACATAGAGTTTGCACACACAAATGTCCATAAGCATATACATCAGTGGTCTCACACATACTGTGACTCACATACCTACATACATACTTGTTCAATGTTTTGAATGTATTCTGCTCTTTTGTCAAGGTGAAGACAGCCTGTTTTGGCTGCCAGTCCTATAGTGAATGTGCCTTAAGTAAAAAAAAACAGTGGTTGTACAGTGGGTGATCGAGGGAGAGGATAATGACTTAACAGGATCTGTGCTTTCAGTGATCTTAGTGAAGGTTGTTAAATGGATGTTTAAGGAATCTGTAGTTTCTGTAAGTTTTTTTCACTTTATTCTTTTAATTTTTTCCTTATACTTTCAACCTATCAAACAAAATTAGGGCATTTATACCGCATGTTAGACTAAATGTAGCATTTTCCGATTAAGACACAGGAAATGTATATATATATATATATATATATATATATATATATATATATAATCAACCAGTCACACCAACAAAACGTGACATAATTCTGAAGGAAACATGGTCTGAGGTTCTTGGTCTGTTTTTAATCAGGAAATATATATATACTGTATGTAGCACTCTTCAGCGCATTCGTAATATGCATCTCAAACTAGCCAACATTTGCAAGGCTCGGGTGGGGATGCATGCCCAAATGAAAAGCCCACATTTCTGGTTGGAAGGCAAAACACACCTACTTTAATACATTTTGAAAATAGACATATACATATCAACAGGTTTTTGGATATGTGCAAATATTGCAATGACCTCCTTTTTAATGACAACTTTTCAATAAAAAAGAGAGGCTGTGTCGCAAAGTCGAACAAGTCCGCCACCATTGAAAAAAAAGTACTATTTTGATGAAAAGAAGAAATTGGGTGATTTTGAATTACTGATCAAACATGAATTACTTTATTGGATATTTTCCCATATCAAATGTTTACAGAAATACATGTTTGCGTTGTTTAGCTATAATTTGTCAACATTTGTGACCAGGCACCATTTTGTTTCCTGATTAAAAACAGACCAAGAACATCAGACCATGTTTCCTTCAGCGCTATGTCACGTTTTGTTGGTGTGACTGGTTGAAGGTCTATCCAATTACATCTAGAGGCATTTTGGTCTGTGCCGTTAGATAACGCCCCTCTCAAATTGAAAATGAACTGAAAGGTTTCAGACTAATACACATTTGCAAATTAGTCAGGCTAGTCTTCTTGTAATAAGTGTTAGGGTAAACAAACATAGTAAGCGTAGTCATTTAGGTAGTGAAGCATCAAAACAAAGACAGGTTTTCTGTTGGTGTTTTTATTTATATGGGGACTCACAGAGGTGTTTATATGGTGTATGATTTTAAACCCTGTTTAGATTGAAGTACAACTTTTTATCCTATGAAATTCATACTCATGTCTTTCTTTTTGCTATCAATAATTAAGAGATCTTGGAATGAAAAAGTAATTTCCCTTGAAGGAACCGGATAGAATTGCCATAAACCCTAGCCCTAAAAACACCCCCCAAGAGGCATCTGGAAGCTCAGTAGGTGCTAATAAAAGTGGAAAAACAGAAATCTAGCAAAACACAACAACAACAACAAGAACAACCCATTGAAGTGGAGAAGTGAAAAACAAGAGAGACTTAAGGTGATTCTCATCTTCGACTCCAAACCCTGGCCACTCCAGAAAAAAAGTGGGAATGTAATTTCACAGACTAGGAACATAAGCCAGGAGTAATCTGGCCTGTAATACCTCATACTCCTTAAATAAAAGCCCTCCATTTTAAGTCTTCAGCCT
>NC_045754.1:16252250-16289422 GCF_008692095.1 Etheostoma spectabile | reverse complement strand
CCCCCCCCCCTTCCCCACCTTTAATAGGATTTGGTAGAAAATGGCTTTGTGAATCGCTCCTCTCCGTCTTGCTCAAGGAAGAGCGGGCTATTCTCATTGAGAAGTGCTTAATTGCTTTAAATGACTGATGATACATCTAGGGAGAAGGGCCTTGAGCTAAGGGCCATAGCCAACCACACAACAGATAGCGCTACTGGACGATGGGAGGTGTGTGTGTGTGTGTCTGTGTGTGTGCCTTTATGTGTGTCCTTATGTGTGTGTACCTGTTTGTAACAAAGATGAGCTGTAGGGGACAGGAGGCTCCCCATAAGGGTCATAAGAGTGCGCATGCTGTGCATGGACGTGTGTGAACATGCAACACCCTGCCCGTAATTGTGTGTGGATGAGCATGTGTGTGATATAGAGGATCACCAGGCAGTGTTCGTCTTATCGACACCCCAGTAACAGACTAAATTAAAGCTGTGATGAATTGTGGCTGTCATTGCAGGAGAGAGGGGAGACTCTGTGCCATATTCCACCTCTGATTAGGTGGGGATAGGAAGATACAGAATATCATTATCAATATGTAGCACTATATTTTCATTAGATTTTTCTCTCTGCAGTGGACAGCTTGATAGCAGGATGATTTTTCATTTTGAAGAAAAGATTAAACATCTTTATGGATGTCAGTGAGGAGTTTAGTTAACATCTGTGGCGCGATTTCTGTCAGTGATGAGATGTGTATGATGATCTTGAAGTGGCAAAATAACCCTGACAGTTGTGATTTTAACATTTTCTTATTATAAAACAATTTTAAAAGCCTGTAAAGGCGCAACTTTTGCAATTAAAATGTAAAATGTATAAATCCTAAAAGCTCTTTCATCACTTTAGAAAGCTTGTGGCCATTGAGGAGGCAGAAGCTGTTTACTAAAAGGAGTAGAAAGCAGGGATTGAGGGGTATTGCATGTTTGTGAACACTGCGCTTTGAAAGTGGCATCCTTTGGGTAGACCACTAGGTTTTTTAATTCAGTTATACCTGAGGAAGCAGAATAATGCATGAAGACACACATTTAGCTCATTGAACTTGCATGTACACACTGTACTGTTCAAGACTAATGAGGTAGAAGTAGTTCTTTGAGGTTCAGATCCAACACATGCAACAAACAACGTATGTATGTCTGAAGAACATTCAAAGATATTAACTCAAGGGTTATCAAACAAAGTATATACAATCTTTTTGATATAACATCATTTCCAGCAGAAAAAAAAAGAAAATGTTCCTGTTGAACGTTTTTGCTGTTCAACAATCTGTTCCCATTGTGTACCTGTGATGTTCTGGTTATCATCTGGTTTTGCAGTTAGACCGCCTGAATAGTAAATGGGAGCATCCCCTAAGCTCACAACCCTCTGAGTCTACGGTTAGAGAACTGGTACTCAGATGTACACAGAGACTGTCATTATTCGCAGGGTGGACTTTTGCAGACTTAAAGGGGTTGTTTGTTTTCTCCTATCCAATCCTCTCAAATTCTTCCCATCTGAATCATCATGGTACCTGCACAACAGTACAAATCACAGATATAGAAGTAGAGGGAGAAAGACAGAGGGAGAATGGACTGTAATTGCAAGGAGGATCAAACATCGCTGGATTATTGCGAGCTATTCTCAAAGAAATAAGGGTTTGATTTCCTATGGTTTCAATGTGTGTGGATAGCTATATGTAGCCTGGCTCTGCCCTCCTACTTACTTACGCTCAATTTTCATTTCCTTTCAGTACTACGTCTGGGTTTGCGATATAGTGTTGGGTTTTCTCCAGCCAATTGTTGGCGATCCAATCAGCGAACAGAGGGAGGGGCTGAGAACAATGACCGTGCGCTAGAGTTGTAGTTCTGTAATGGCGGCAGAGAAAGATACGAACAAAGCCATTCCTTCTGTTGTTGCAACCCTGCCGAATATCCAGAAGTTAAAGCCCGAGCATGAAAAATCTTTGCTGAGTTTTGTTGGTGGCCATGATGTTGTGGCCCTCCTCCCCACGGGGTTTGGGAAATATTTAGATTTACTAGCTCGCTCCATTAGTGGTGAAAGAGTTGTCTAAGGCTTACGCTAACGATGCTAATGCTAAAAATAAGCCTTGTTGGTCTCCCCTCTTGTTGCACATGCACATGCAGTACGTCACAACCAAATGTTAGCGATTGTTTATGGCAGATCCAGAGTTGCTCTGGGCAGATCCAATAGTTTTAAACTTCAACAGAGTACCCGCCTGCAAGGAAGTTAAAACTGGAGAGTGGCCAAACTCTCTGTACAAATGGAAGGTACCACAGTCTGGTAGGACCAGGCTAATGTATATGGGTGTTTATTTAGAAATGTTAGCATTTTTTAGATATGATTGTGAATGCTTGGCTGTGTCCAACTCCATTGTTACAATAGCAATTGTTGTGGCAACCCTGCTAACACTCAAAGAAAATGTAATCTTTTCTGGAATCCTTCTTTTCAATTGCCATACATACATATTTGTTACAGAACATAGGTGTTCCTGTTGTTATGTATCAATGTTTTAAAGTACGTATTTGTGTAAGGCAATGAAAGATGATAGTATGGATAATGTTCTTGTGGTTGTAGTAGATTTATTATTGATGTACTGTAATGTATGGCAGATGAGGCCTCAAACACACATGCCCTCATGCAATAATAAGTGTTTTTTTAGGTAGCAAGGAATATTAGCACATACATATAAAGATAATTTGCATATATTTCACTTCACCAAGTGTTTAATCCTTTATTGTTTAGTTCTATGTTCAGTTCTACTGCTTTTGGCATAATACAACTTGTTGCTTTATATTCTTACTAGAAATACACAGTGCTTGTAGTATTACACAGATACTAGTATGGAGTAGGAATGGAATTTAATAACACACAAGTTCACAACATGTTGGATCATAGTCACACAATAGTATTATTCCACAATAATGTTCTCTAATAACTCTAATATTTGATTTATATAATATTTACTTAATATTTTAAATCTACTGTAAGACAAACTCCCCACCTTATATGGCACACAAATCATGTTAAACGGGACTCTTTCTTGTATTAATGGTACTTAACTCCTGTCTTGTATATATTCCCTGTATCACTGTTTCCCCCAAAGATATGTCTTGGCAGAACTGCTCAAACACTATTTAGACCATGTGATACTAAAAACCGCTATTGAAAGCGATACATAGGAAACTATTTTAGGTGGCCCAACCCCAGGTATTCAGTGGTTAGGGGAATACACATATATCCTCCCATGGTGGTAGGCTGTGTATGTGTATATATTGTTTTATCAGTGACCCGTATCCTGTTTACCTGATAGAGGCAAAAGCTCAGTGTCGAAACTCCTTAAAAGTCAAAGCCAAAAGGGGGAAAGGGTGGAGGAGCGCATCCAAACGTATACCACATGTTGTTATCACACACACACCACACCAACACACACCACACACACACACACATCCACCAGCCGCGGGGCGCCATGGTACCTTGAACTTTAACGTGGACCAGCTGGTGTACTTGGATTGTGAAATTGCATTGCACACACACACACACACACACACACACACACACACACACACACACACACACACACACACACACACACAACACTTGCAGAGGATCAAAGGAAGTTGGAGCCCTGCACAGCAGCCCTTCTGCTCCTGCCCTTGGCTAAATGGACGACCAAACATTCCAGGCTGTCCAGCCCAGTAATATCTGGCCTGCAGCCTAATGAAGATGGACTGTGTTTATAATTCTCATGTTTGCTCTGATCACTAACATAATCCTTCTATACAAAATACACGGAGACACAGAAAACACTCTTTATTTCTTCACATTAAGTCAAAGTGCTGAAGAAGAATGAGAGAAGTACGTGTACATGAAGATGAAATACAAACCCAGTTTAAGCAGACTTTGTAGCTCCTTGCATTTTCACACGGGGCATCACATGAGCTCAAACAAAGGAGAAGTCACCAAGGGATGTTTTTCTGCCTGCTTGAGACTTTGACACCTGCCTCGCTGCAGCAAATTGGAATGGCTCACTCTCAAATGAGATTTCTGCCCGCCGCATAGGGAAAGAAAAAAAGGTCACCCATTACAACTATTCTACATGATTCACAGAGTTATCACGTCTCTGCTCGCCTACCTTCCCTTTAATTAGCTTCGGGGACCTGGGCAAAGTGTGTGTGTGTGTGTGTGTGTGTGTGTGTGTGTGTGTGTGTGTGTGTGTGTGTACACAAAGGCTCTATTTATCTCTTTATTTCTTTCCACTAAAATTAATGTTGTCTTTTGGGGACATATGGTAATTCTCTAACAACAAATTAACCCATTCCCATTCAACACAACATTCGGACAACAGGGCAGATAAGCTTAGATTTAAGTAAGTGTTGAGGAGACTCAATTTTTAGTTTACACTAATATGTTGGTTGACTGATAATAGTATCCCTTAGTATTATATTATGTATACTTCTATATTAATATGGCGCTGAATTATATATTACGTCAGGCTTATCCAGAAGTCAGAAATACTGTTGCTGCACAAGAACTGGAATTCTACTTGTAGCTATAGAGGTTGGCAGATTAAGAAATATTCAGGAGGAAAATAGATTGTACATAAAATACTACAGTGATTTACTATAATCAGTTTTTCATAAAATGGTTTAACAGTGCCCTGAAAAATCAAATTCACTAACTTTGTGTTAGAATCTTGTTGAAGAAGATGAACTTTATTGACTTGTCTTTACTTTGAATTCTCTCTTAGGTCACAATTATATGAGGTTCATCAGTAATGTAGGAATTTTGTCATAGACCTGAGGGTTTTGAAACCATTAGTGGATTAATCGATTACTTCATCAACAGAACATTAAGCTGCAACTATTTTATTTCAAGTTGAGTTAATTTTTTATATTCATTTTTCAGTGTACAAGAACAAGAACAAATACAAACAAACCTCCCCACATTCCCCCTCCTCAAAAGGATGCGCCAAAATGTCAAAGGAGGTATACAATATTTTGAGGTCAGTCACATTCCAATATCACATCATCCACTTAATCAAGATAGGGCTGCCAAATTTTAAGAAAGGTGTTGTATCCCTTTCTAACGGTTATGTAATTTGTTTTCTAAACGCACACAATTATTCATTTCTAAATATCATTTAGTTATGGATAGAGGGAAATCAGACTTCCATGTGACAGCAGTATAGTTTTTTGTATTTAGTACATATTTGTTAAGTGTTTTGTCAATTTTTTCTAAGGTTTCCCAGCAAGCAAAATTCTGGGTTAACAGGTAATGAAACTTTAATTTTAGTCAAGAGGTCACAAAAGCCAATCCAGAAATCTCTCACCTTCGGTGTACAAGTACAGTGTAGGGAAGAGCCCACATCTGCAGCACATTGGAAACACGTAGCAGATAGATCAGGCTTTGACTTGTGAATTTTATCTGTAGTCAGATACAGCTGATGAAGGAAATGAAAGTGGACATGCCTGTACCGTGCATTAATAGTGGCGGACAGGTTGAGTTAAGTTTAAGTTAAGTTCAAATAATTAGCAAGTAAACAATTACCCAACATTTAATGAATGTCCACATTTACCATGTATTACATTATAGAGAACTGAGAATTTTTGGTCAAGGTAAACTTTATTATCCACAAATAGGAAATTCATGTGGTGTAATTGTCTATTTCAACACCCACATAAGTGTATGTTGTGACCAACTCTACCACTACATCATTTATATTTGAGGGTAGAACAATAATTCCCTTTTTATTAAAAGTCTATGGTCATCTGTTATTTTTTTCATCTCTGTTTTCTTTGCGTTAACCCCAAGGAAATCATCTGTACCCCATTTAATAAAACCCTGCCCCTCCCTGTCAAAACCCTCTAGGGATGCAGTATTAGACTGCATTAACAACGCATGCTTTATCATCACCGTATTTAAAAAAAGTGGGGTCTGAGGAGGTTGTTTGGCAGTTATCGGTGGATAACGTGTATAGAATAGGGGGCAAAATGCACCCTGGTAGTGCCCCTAAGTTCATGGCTTTTAACGATGAGACACATGAGTTGAATTTGACTTTTTGACTACAGTAGGTCAAAAAGTCAAAAATCCACAAAACTATTCTTGGGTTAACCTCAAGGTGTAGCAATTTTAATACCATCAGGTAGGGTTGGATTGTGTTGAAGGCACTGCTGAAGTCTATGAACACAATCTTGACAAGACTCTTTGCCTGTTCAAGGTGCTCAGATATGTTTGTCAGGGTCAGCAGTGCATCTTTAACCCCTCTCTCTGCACGATATGCAAATTGGTTTGGGTCTAAGGGTGGTGTGACCTCACTTAAAAGCTGTTTCAGGATTACATTTAGGATAAACATTTCATTGCTGTAGATGTTAGGGCAACAGGGCGCAGTTCATTAACTTCCCTAGGTTTATTTTTTTTGGGTACGGGCACGGTCAGAGATTTTTTCCATAGACAAGGAACTACACCAGTGTCTATCGACAGCCTTTGAAAGGTCTGTGCCAACTGATCTGCACATACCTTTAATGTCCTGCTGCTAATACCATCAGGCCTACTAGCTTTATGGGGATTCACATCTCTAAAGTAAGACTTAACATCGTCTATAGAAATGTCAATGTCCCCACACTTCATACTTCTGATTTCTTCATAAACCAATTCCTGTTCAGCTGTAAAATCATGAATATCAAATCTGAAAAAAAAATCACTCAAATTATTGCAGTTTTCCACTGCTATTAGATGTTTCTTAGGCTTGTATCCTGTTATTTCCTGAACCCCCTGCCATGCTCTCCTAGCATTATTTCTTAAAAAGTGCATACACTTATATGCCATTTTACAGTCCCTGATCATACTTTTTATGTTGTCTTTTTCTCTTTATCTTTTTCTATTTCCTTTTGATTTGAGCAGTCACTTTTTTTGTTTAAGAAGTTGTTTTCATTCTGGGGTTACCCAGGGTTGTTGGGGAACATCTTAACAGTCTTTTTGGGAAGGATTGTGTCCTCGCAGAATGTAATGTACCCCGAGATAGCAAGCGCCCATCGGTCACTACAATCTCGCAGTGCCTCAGATGTGGCAGCACTCAAGCTCTTGACCTCCACCTTTCTGACTTTCTCACGCCACAGCCTGGACACATAGGCAGGCGTCAGTTTGATCATTTAGTGATCAGAGTTCCCTAAACCGGGCAGTGCGTTAGAGGTAGAAGGCGTCCTGGATATTTCCATAGCACTGGTCGAGGCAGGCTGTGTCGCAGGTGGGACAGGTGACATATTGCGGGTATGTGGGTAAGTGCTCCTTTAGGCTACATACATTGAAGTCTACCATCACAAAGTTAGCAGAATCTGAAGCCTCTAACTCTGCCTGAGCTATAAGTTCTTGAATTGTAGAAGCAACAGCTTGTGGATTGGCAGAGGGTGTGACGTACACAACAAAAAGTCAGATAATTTGGTGTATTTCTCTAGGCAGATGGTAGGGCCTTAAGCTGAGCGCTAATAATTCAATGTTGTTCTGCATACTTGGTGTTTCATTGTGAAGTGAGCAGGGTAACAGTACTTATTATTAATGTATACATACACACCTCAACCCCTTGCTTTTTCCGGAGTTTTGGTTGCGGTCCATCCTCACCAGCATGAAACCCTCCAAGTCGGCTGCAGTCTCAGGGCACGCCCCCGTAAGTCAACTCTCTCTCAGGCAGATAAGGCAAGTTTGGCGGTAGTCCATGAGGTACTGAGTGCAGCAGGCCCGCAACTCATCCACCTTGTTCCGTAGGCTTTGGACATCATCGAGCATGACAGATGGGAGAGATTATCTATAGGGTTGCATTTTAATCTGCTCCCGGATTCCTCCTTTCCTCCCGCGTTTCCTTGGTTTGGCGTTATTGCCTCTGACACGTTGTGGTAACAGTGACGTGTCTTCGAAGGAGGGACAGGTTGAAGGGAGTCCAATATTTAACAGAAAGTCCCATCTGGCCGGTGTGTGTCTTAATGTTGTGGCCAGCGGAATGCTGATAAGGTCGGCCAACAAAGTGATCAGGATCAGCAGGAAAATTACTTGGTTCTGTCTCATGATGAGGGCTGAAGTTATTGATTTATGGCTTAATTAATCCACGGTATTACGGCATATTAAAGCACACATTAAAACAAACACAAATAAACAAACAAATACCGATAGGCGACATGCAGGTAACGTTTTGCATACTGTGTTCTATGTTATTAAATTAAAACTATTATTAAATTAACCGAGAACATATTCTGCCGATTAATCAATCCTGAGAATAATCTTTGCCCTATTTTGAGTCAGTAGTGATTATTATTAGCTTTATTGTCACCCTGAGCTTGAAGGCCCTGGTCCAGGACCCTCCAGTCAGAGGGACCGTAATCCCTACATCTCACAGTCCTGACGTTGTGGCATTTTGTATTGCTTTTCTTAGTCTATATGCATGACGTTTCACTTCTGGAATTGCTCCGTTGCAGCCGGATTTCTCTCTTTTCGCGCGGATGTCCGGTACCTTCTGCTTTCTTTGTGTTGGAATTTTAAACTCTGGTTTATATATGAGGACTATAGATAACTGCTCCTCAGATCTCTGCAGGGTAAATCCAGACTGCTAGCTAGACTATCTGTCCAATCTGAGTCTTCTGTTGCACAACTAATCTAACTTTTGAACGTACACCAAAACAAGTTCCTTCCTGAGGCTATTTTGCACCGTGGCTCTGCCCGGTACTTAGCGCCGCCCATAATGATTGTGATTGGTTTTAAAGAAATGCCAATAAACCACAACATGCTTTTCTCCAATCTTTGAATGTTGTTTGGATTAGCCAGACCCTCCGTTGCAGCGTTGTGGAGGAAGGTCTGGCAAAATGCATGAATTTTGCATGTACACACCTATCTCAGCTGTTGCAACCATATGCTTTCTGCCTTTCACACACAAATACACACTAGAGTGTACACACAAACATAGGCCAAGTGCATCAATACCAAAAGGGTTTCATCAACTCTCAGAGGAAGACATCATTGCATTTAGAATCAAACCTATGGAATCAATACCTGTGTTACACTTAAAATGACAAAGTGCTTATACGGAGGTTGTGCAGGCACACAGCCTCGGGGTAAGTTTTGAATGTATAGATGAATGTGTGGATCGTTAATGGTTGTGATTTTGGTTTTGTAATGGATCCTTACCAATCTGAACCCTTTGGGCATAAACAACCTTTCCTCCGGTGAAATATCTGATCACTGAAAAATAGAACTAACATTGTGACTGCAGTAAGTTACCTTGAAATAGCGCTCTGCAGATGCATGCATGTTTTTCTGCTCTTGGGATGCAATTAAATCAACAGTGATGTGACCAATCTGTTTATGCCTGCTGATATTACATTTTCAGTTTTAATTGCTTTACATTATTTTGATATATTGTAGCCACCATGAAAAAGCCAATGTAATTACTACCATGACATGCTGCCAACAATGCAACTTATACTGTACATGTAGAATTATAAGAAGGTGAGTAATCAACAGAGTGATAACAATATTCAAAAGAACAAATTCACATCAAATACGTTAATTTTGATATATGATTTAGGTTATTCAGTCAAAATAAAGCTGTTTCAATACTATTTATTATATAACTTAGAGATGTATTTATTAACACGTCTAGACTGTGTGCTTGTGTTAATATATTTGAACACAGCAAAGCCTTACTCATCACCATAGCTGCCATCCAAACACCATAGAATCCCAAAAATCAACAAATTAAAACTACTTTCTGTAAATTTTAATTAGCAGAAGGAAACAGAATTGTATAGGTCATTTCTGCAAAATGTTTTTTTTCCTCGTGTTTTTCTTAGGCCTTTCAAATAAAGCACTTGTATTTGACTTTTTTAAATCAGGGGGCCTTCACTCCTAAGTCAATGTGTCAATATAAGCTTAAGTGAAGGAGTGGCTTGAACGCTAACCACAGAATCATACTAAGTGTAAATTTTCATTTCTCTCACACGGCTGGCAATTACGGCTGCACTCCCTTATCCTCATTCTCTCAAACTGTCTTTGCCTGCAATGTGCATGTAAGTATGTGTAAGGAAGAAAGAGGGTGAGAGTGTGTGAGAGAAATAGCCTTATGTATTATTACAGTCACGCTGCCCACGTCTGAAAACATTTCACAGGCAGTGCAAGGGAAATGTAAATCTGAGTTTGCTGAATCTAGCACGCACGCACGCACGCACGCACGCACGCACACATACACACACACACACACACACACATACACACACACACACACACACACACACACACACACACACACATACACACATGCCCACACAGAGGAGAAAAAAACTCATCTCCCCTCTCTCCCTTATACACACATAATGCATTAAAATGGAAAACAGCTCTCACTGGCCCCACCATTGAAGGGGGCCCTAATATTTGTTTTTCCCTCCCCTGTAGTGTCCTCATTCCCAATGACCAAATTTATAATAATCTCTGCCTCAGAGTCCAGCACTGCTTTCAGAATCTATAATCACCTCGCCAGTGGTTCCTTCAGCCTGGCCCTGGCCAGCTACAGGCCCACTTCCCTTTGGCCCTGCTTCAGCGATACTACAATTGGTCCCAATCCCTGAAATCTACCTGTAGATTGGATTGTTTGCACATATGGTCTTTTTTGGACACATACAACCACAGTGTGGTTTTTCAATGCAATCACCTGTTCTGCAATCACTGAGTTCTACCTGTAGTCACCTAAATAATACATTTATACATTAAAAGCCTTTCACTTGGGAACCACAGGAATGATATTGTGAAGTGGCAACAGTGATTGCAGCCTTTATTACAACTCCTCCAAACTATACAACACATATGTATATTGTTTGCTCATACCCTATGATACGATCCACTAGAGTGTTTCCTAAATTAGCAACCCTACCGGTCGCAGTTCGATTAGATTTAGATTTAGAGGTTTAAATAAGTAAGTTTGTTATTTTACTTAACTTACATACATGACTTAGTACATAAGTTACATAGAATGTGACTTGTTCACATTAGTTGAAATAGGTTGTTGATTTTTGCTATTACACCGAACATGGGAAGCCGTCTCCTTGGTGAAAGTCCTGTGTTTGTTTGACCCATCATCCCACCCTGACCTCCCCTCTATGCAAAATTTGTCACCCTTTATACCACATCACCTGACTTCCTCCTTTGCCTGGTTTGCTGGTAAATCTTTTAGATATAAACAATGTAAATATGTTGTGATGCTTTATTGGTTTACTGATCTGTTTTATTATATTGCAGGGAACCACAGTGAGCTGCTTAGATGAAGAGGCTGCAGTTTGTGCCTAACTCCCAACACATCATAAAGGTAAGTAACTTTTATTGTGCTGTTCCTGTCATATAGAAAATAGCTTGCTCCGCTCGTCAGTTATTACTAGTCGTGCATTGCCGGACCTATCTCCGCAGCGCCGCGGCGGAGGTTCTGGCTTGTCCACACAACATTCTGGGAAAGGAGAAAAACAAGCTCTGGTTTTGTTTGCATTTGTTTAAACCAATCAGGGCTGGGCACAGGTACGGTGTCACCGCAAAACAGCCTCGCAGAGGAACTTGTTTTGGTGGAACATGAAAAAAACAAAATGACATTTAAAAAAACGTAGGGAGGCAAACTATTTTAATATATATATATATATATATATATATATATAAATATATATATATATATATATATTATTTGATTGTCAGTTCTATGATTTTTTCTGAAAATGACGGACTTCCGGCAAAACCTCCGGTGGTAAAACGTCGTCAACATAGACTAGTTATTACTGATGTTAAATTTTTTTTTTTTGTTTATATTTTCCGCCAAAGCAAATGTATTTTTTTTGCATCTTACTTATTTTCAGACGTTGGTATGCAGTGTTCTGTTTATTTTATTATTTTGTCCAGTATGTTGCCCAGTTCATGTGAGAATGTACCTTTGTATAAAGCTTTCACATTCCTAAAATCATCAACTCATGGTTTTTCTGAAATGTCTTTAAATTTCCCGTTGATATGGTGAGAGGTTTCAGAAAGACTGTGACACTCTAATCCTAATTTTTACTTTTAATACATGTCCCTGTTGTCAAACCAAATGACTCTCATTTCCTATTAGGGAACAAATTCAACGTTTAAGGCCTGTAGATGTTAGCTTTACAATTTTAAGGCACAATTCTTCTTGCTTTTGATTTCCAAACTGAATTATTTTGTCTTCAAATCCTTTTTTTTGAGTTCTCAATTGGATTTTCCTGTCCGGATGGAAAGAGCAGAACAATGTATTTGTAGTTTTAAACAACCTTGAGTCCAGCTGGCTTTCTCTATTTAGTTTTCGAAGTAACACATTAATTGTGTGGTTTAATAACAACCTTAAACCTCATATAAACATTCATCATAAAGTGAATGTGAATTTTGGATTTTGTGAGTGGGAGTGTACGTGTGTGGGTGTGTGTGTGCAGTACTTGCATGTATGGATTGGTACAATATTTAATTAATACATCTCAGCATCATCAAGCCATATCTGTACATCTTACTCAAGGAAACCTTAGCCTCAGATTTGCTTAAACTAAATGGGGCAAATACAGTGAACTACACAATGGTGTTTGGAGCTAGTATGTAAATATACTTTACCTTTCTTATGAATTAGACATGACTACAACAGATATGTTCTTTCCAATGTTCAGTACACTTTGAGTAGATGAAGACTGAAAAATGTTTGATATTGTTAAAGCTTATTTATTCTGTGTTATCCACCACAGTCGTACCATGACTGCACTTCGAGGGTTAGTTGCCCTGAGTTGGGCCTCCTAGGTTCTTACACATCCTACCTCTGCAAGGATTGGCAGACTGCAAGCATGGCCTCACCCAATGATATTCATGAGGCAGATCATTGTTATAATTTAGAGTCTGAAACAAAACGACAAAAGACTAAAATTTGTGTGACTAGTAAAGACTTAAACTATGCAAAAACACATTTGGCTGAACTAATGACCATAAACAATTTGGCGATTTGTATCACTTTATCTGGTTATCACATAACCTAAAGCTCTACAACAATGAACAAAGAAAAGAAAGGTTATACAGATCACATTCATTTGTAATTGCATTACACATTGATAATCTTGGACTTAAACCCAGCTAGTCTCAAGGGGGTTAAATGGAATGCCGACTAGCACATTTACCCTGCATGTTTTACACCATTCATGATTCTTAGAAATAATTACAATTTTTTTGATTGCTATTGTTTGACCTACATTACCACTGTCTTGGTCAGACAAAAGCAACACACATTGTAATAAACAAGTTCAAGGCTTTATTGTGATGTGAATTTTGTTCTTGTACTGCTTTCATTTTATTCAAATACACTAGAACTACATAAATGAGAGATTCAAAATTAAATATGTTCGAACCAAATCTAAGTTGTTTTCAGTTCCTCTTTCATGTTACCATCTGCCCTCTCCATGTCTGTTTTTTCATCCACCAATCACTGCTCTTACTTTGCCAGACAAGGTCACATCACCAAATCAGTTTTCACAGCCACCCAATTGCCCATACAGATATAGACCCTTTGCAATCTTAGCACATATACAAATGAAGTACTGGCACATATGACCAGTCTTGATTAATCAATTGGCTAAAACAAGTTTTTACAACCCAGCTCCTCCAGGGGCGTTATCTCAGGCAGTGTGTGGTCTGCATAAATCATAAATCAGACCAATCTGATGATTGCAGCAGTGATAGCCCCTGTTTCTGCACCACCTCAGCATGGCCTAATATTATTTCCCTCCCCCGAAATTAATAATACTAATACTAATACTAATACTAATACTAATAATAATAATAACAATAATAATAATAATAATAATAATAATAAGATTATGCACATCAAGCACAGCTCATAAATATTATGATACATTTGGCCTGAAAGAGGGTACATATGCATAAAAAACAACTCAAACAAGGGGTAAGTGAGTGCTCTGCCAGTGTTATTGTGGATGTTACAGAAAAAGAGTGAGAGACAAATAGAGATATTTCTCCTGAAGAGAGCTAAGTGAACCCTTACATGCATATTTTTTCTCATTTGTATGTGCGATTGTGTCCCTTAGTGTATTTGTGTGTCCTCCCATGGTGCATGAGTGATGACTTCAAGTAACTGTGACCCCCACACATCGCCCCTCCATGCATATAAAAACAGTCTACTGCTTTAATATCCTCATTTAATGACTAGCCCCAGTGAAAGACCATTAACGTAATGACATCACACTGGCCATCTCTCACTCTCACACACACACATACACACACACACAAATGCATGCTAACTCTGAGCGGTGACATTGTCGTCTTTCACCAATGAACAATGAATTAACAGTTGAGGTGAAATGTTTTTCGTTATTATGCTTGTGTGAGTACTGTTATGTCTTAATATTAATCCTAATAGGAGATCTTTGCGATTGTTTGCATAGGCTGGTGTGTGTGTGTGTGTGTGCGTGCGTGCGTGCGTGCGTGCGTGTGTGTGTGTGACTGTGACTGTGTTGGAAAATGAGCGTGTGTGTTTAGCTGCAGCAGAGTTGGGGGTTGCAGTTTCATCTTACTAATTCAAGGACGGTTCCTAATCATGCAGAGTGAATACATGGAGACATTACAGGAACATAAGCATTAACCTCTTGCATATTTACGTCATGGACACACACCTACGCGAACACACACCCACACATGCTGACTACACACAGGCAATTTGTAATATTGAATAGCTGACACAGTAAGATTTCATAATCTATTGACAGTGTCACAGCATAGTCATGCAAGGTGGTGGAGCTATTGATAAAACAGAGTATTGGCCTGTCATCCGTGTTCCTTAATCTGGGCTGATGTAACTTACTGCAAACACCAGATCCAAGGCCACAACTGATGACATCATACTTTAGCACCTATAGGGGCTGAGGACTCCCTAAAGTGGTGCTTTTCCTTGTGCACTGCGTTGGAGATTCCTCTTTTTAATATCTTAACAACAACAGACACACACAGACGAAAAGGTACGTTATATGAGTCATTTTATTATGTTGAATACTGAATAAACAATTTCTATTTTTTAATTACACAATGAGATTAAAGGTTTCTTGACAACTTTATTAAACAAAAAAATAACCATCATTTGTTAAAAAAAAAAAAAACTCACAAAAAAATGAATTTATACTTTGGCTTTGAATAAGAACAATTTAAATGGAAAATAAGGCAAAAGCGTGTTTTGAGATTAACACACGCATTATTCACTGGCATACATTGACACACATTTGCACTCAATCATGCATACTAACCACCCAAACACACCTAAACACGCACACACAATAAAAACTGTAATTAACATCCAAAATCCATCTTCCCAAACCATAATTGCGAGTTGATGTCACTCTGTTATAAAAAAAAAAAAAAATACATTCTTCCCAGTGCTGCATCATCACGAGTTCATAATTCTAATCAGCGGGCTAATACAGTTGATATACTATACCACAGGACACATTTGCCCCATGGTGGCAATTATCGCAAAACACCCAAGATCAACATCCCAGCACACACACTTGTAAACAGGCAAATGCACACCTTCTACATCATTTTTGTCCCTCCAATTAGATTTTTTAATATCCTGGTCGGTGTTAATGGAGATTAATGGCAAATCGCCATGGTGAATTCCAACGTCATCTATTATCATTCCAGCCTTGGTCCCAGTCCGCTCTAATTACATTCTCAAAATGCCCTCCGCTCCACAACCCCCAACAGTCTAAGATCAATCAATAATTTTAATTTTCGGATGCCCCCCAACCCCGCTCCAATCCCTACCCTTGTCCTCTGCTTTTGCTCCTCTCTTCCTTCTCCGCATGTCGATTTGTTTCCAAAGAAAATCAAATGCCGTAGGATAAATGCTTATAGGGAATTAATTAACCATCTCTTTCCACGCTCCCTTTAAGTCCTTCGTTTGTTTGTCCATTTGCTCAGTTACTCCTTGCCCAGGTGTCTCTCTTGTGTCTGCTATGTCTTTCCTCCTTCGCCCTCTCTCTGTCTGGCGCATGGGGGGCGCTTTCCACTCTTTCCTCCTTCTTGTCACATAATTAGCATGCAGATATGCATTGCCTGATTCGCAAGTCAAATCGCCTCAATATTTCCCCCTCTCTGTTTCTCTACTCGATTTTGGGGTTGTGATTGTTCTTATTCAAATAGGGTTTTTGAATATTTGGTTAACCCCCCCTCCACCCCCTCCATCCAGTTTATCAAAACATACACACACACACACACACACACACACACACAGTGTTTGATAACATTCCTCTTTATCTACAGATGACAGAGCTTTGCCCAATCTACTCTCATATTCTGCCTTGCTGCCAATCATGCAAAACAAGTAAAATGTAAAAAATTAAACAGTTTCCAATCTTGTGGACGTAGGCTACACTCTGTCTGAGCCTCTTTTCTGCATGTCCAATGTACCAGCCTGTCAATAGTATTAAGCATACCTCAATGCCGGGTTTCACATGGTGCATGCTTTTGGCTCTTGGTATGTTGGCACACATTCAAACAGACAAGAATACAGTACAGTATGTGTTTTGCGTCCCCCCCCCCCCACCATACTCTACACAAATACATTTCTCTTATTTTCTCTACCTCCCTCTCTCTCTTTCTCACACACACAGAGCACGTCTGCTGGTGCAGGAAGATGTTAGCTCAGCACATTTCAATATGAACATTTTAATACTCTATCTAGCTGCCATCTGTTTTCCTTGTCATAAACCAACACAAGCCAGCAGTTTTTATTCCTGAACACTGAGACAAAAATCACATTCATTTTCCCACTCAAATGCCCTTTATACACATATATATATATATATATATATATATATATATATATATATATATATATATATATATATATATATATATATATATATATATATATATATATATATATATATATATATATATATATAAATGACCTTTGCCACATTGCATATATGGAGGTCAAATTGAAGGCCAGACCTCTATCTTTCCCCTTCATTTTGCTTTAGGCTCTCATACATATGTTAATAACTCACCAAATGCATAAAGTGGTATTATTGAATCATTATTTTATCATCATTCCTTCACAGATTGAAGAAAAGAGAAATTCACTGGCCCCATTGAGGGAATACGGCAAAAGTAAAACATCATGGTCGGGTTTAGGAATTTCCTGCTACAGTATAGTGCCCTCACATGTGATCATAACACATAAACACACACACAGACAGCAACAAGTGTCAGAGTGTAGGGGGAGGTTCTCCTGCGTAGTAATGTCTTGGTATCGTTGGCACAAGGCCAGCTTTGCCATCTGTCTCCTCTCCCCCTTTCCCTGTCTCTCATCCTCCTCCTCCTCCTCCAAGCCAATCTGCTCTACATTTGCTACCATTACGTGCCTGCCATCCTTATGGCTTATCAGAGGCAGGCGCCAGGCACCCTTTACCCCTCTCTCTCTCCTCCTCCTCACGCCCCTCTCTTCACGCCCCTATTTCCGCGCCCACTTCGCCATGGAGTTCTCTAAAGGGTCCAGGTGGCATCTTGCCCTGCTGTCTTCTCAGAGCCAAGACGGAAAACAAAGAAGCGCGGCAAAGAGAACAACAAAAGCCCCGAAAAAACAGGATATACTCCTTTCCACATCCTGCTTGGAGCCCGCTGTGCTTCCTGTGCCCACAGGCTTGGTGTTGGTTTGTTGTTGTTGTTGTTGCTGTTGTTGATTTCATGCTTCTTCCTCCTCTGGATGGCTGTTGCAGTTTGAGAATAAAAGGCTGGGAAGTAAACCCTTCAAACCTTGGAACTTCCCTGGCTTTGGTGCTATTGACGGGACCCTGGTACGTCTCATATGCCCATACACTCACACACACACACACATACACACACACATACTCACACACATACACATGCACGTAGATGCTGCAGAGTGTTTCTCTCAGAGCTCCCTGCCACCTCGTCCGCCTGCTGCCTCGAAAGAACTGGGAATACCATGGGATCTACCAGAGACTCACTCACACGTACACAGACACACGCCGGATTTAATACGCACGTGCACTTGCCGGTCGTTTGAGGCTGCAGGAAAGTGAATAATCAATTAAGTATTGATTTCTTGTAAGATTTTTTAAATTTCAAAGGCAAAGACAAAGAGGGTAGCTTAAGGAGATCCGCCACGAGCGAGAGGAGCTGCAAATTAGCCAATAAACACAGACGGGGGAATAAACGAAGGTGAACGAACGAACCGCTCGTCACTGCAATATGCTTCTGTTCATTTCTTGTTTCTCTTTTGTTTCTGCATGCCCCTCCAGAAGAATTAATGATGAATGCGACAATGGTTTCCTATGGAGATGACGATTGGGAGAGCAAGGGTTAAAAGCAAGAGCTGCAGGAGGAGAGAGAGTCACTGGAGGACTTGGTAATTAGGCAGCCGGCAACACACGCCTCATCAGTATGCGGAGTATGCAAATTGGCCGGCTGGCTCTTTCTTTTTGTCATGGATCAGAAGGCAAGAGCTGCAGAGAAGAATTAAGAGCTATTATTCTACCCAAGGAGAGACTGATATATGCAAAGGAAGAGGGGGAGGAGGAGAGGAAAGAACACTCTTTAACCACAAAGATATACAATGGACTTCACTGCAAAGGAGAGTCAAATACAATCACACAAATACACTGTTATTCTCCCGCACACACTGGGAGAGTCTTCTATATTTGCGCTGGAAATAGCGAAAGACGATCAGACACGCACCTTCATTCGCTATTATGCCTATCTCCACATATTGATAGGCTGCTTCGTGGATGATAATTACCTTTTGGAATATCGAATCCCGAAACGAGCCTCGGAATGAAGGAACAAGAAGAAAGGATAGAAAAAAAGAAAAAAGAGCGGAGTTATGCAAAGGCGCTAATGATATTCAGAGTGCTGACTGTATGTCATCTGCATGATGACAACGGCCAATTATAATGAACCATTGGCTCTCCGCCACAGATAAGTAGAAGAGAGAAAGATATGGGTGAACAAGAAGGGGAAGCGAAAAGAACTTCCCCATCCCTTTCTTCTTAATTTGCCGCTGATATTTGCAGATTCTGTGTCGTACGGATTTACAGTAACGATGCATGTTGAAAAAAAAAGACAACCTTTCCTTGCATTGTTCCTTAAATGGAATAAAAGGCCACAGAAGATGAGAGTATCCCTCCATTAAGGATTTATGGCTGCTTGGGGTGGTATTCCATTTCCATGTTGGTCAACTGGGCTTTGGTTCTGATGGCACTCGCTCCTGTACCAGCCATCGCTCTGATAAGCCAAAGAATCTGTTGGAAAACACACACATACACACAAGCATACGCACACACGGCGGCATCATTCACAGTTTCGCCGTCTCCCCTTCCTCATCACACTACAAAATGCTTCCCCATCACCGTTTTGCATATTCGCATGCCGCCCCGCCTGCCACAAAGGACTAAACAGCCATATGCAAAACAGTCTGGTATCCCCACTTACATAGCGTTGAGACGCACAGTGTGAGAAAGAGGGAGCGGGGGATGGGCGGGGGGTAAAACACGATGGGGGGGAGAAAGACAGGAAGGTGGGGGGGGGCAGGAGGCCCACAGGGGATCTTGTTGGCACTAAAAAGGGGCACGTGCGGTGATACCACTCCTACTTTGTGATGACAGAAAGAGGCGGGCGTGGGAAAAATAGTGGTGGAGTGGAGGG
The DNA here is from genome assembly GCF_008692095.1 of Etheostoma spectabile. Classification (NCBI taxonomy): domain Eukaryota; kingdom Metazoa; phylum Chordata; class Actinopteri; order Perciformes; family Percidae; genus Etheostoma; species Etheostoma spectabile. The sequence continues at coordinate 16,269,661 of NC_045754.1, read as the reverse complement.
GGGATGAAAGGGAGGGGAGAGGAGGGAGAAGAAGGAGAAGGGGGACGAGGGCATGTTGGCATTAAGAGGTGGCACGTGTTGCCGGAGCATGAGGGGCAACGTGGGTGGGCGAGGTGTAGTGGGAGGTACAGGAAAACGGGGGTTAGATAGGGACGCGGCAGGGGGTGGCACTAAACACAGACAAGTGTCTAAAGAGGAAGAGTTTTCAGATCTAGGGGCCACCTGCATTAAGGAGGAATGTCACACCAAAGACACACACACACACACACACACACACACACACACACACACACACACACACACACACACACCTCTTATCAGACCTCAGGGGAATAAGCCAGTGGGGGTGTGGCTGCCATGCCTGTGACGGAGCAGGGTAACTTCCACACGAAATACCCACGTGTGCTTCCACAGACCTGCAGGGGTACCAGCAATGTGTACACACACTCACGCGCTCGCGCATGCACGCAGGCACGCACGCACGCACGCTCACACGCACGCACACACGCACGCACACACGCACGCACACACGCACGCACACTTTTTTGCATATGCAGATGCATCAGGAAGCTCAGTGTTCACTGCAGACTTGGCATCAAGCCAAAACATAGACGTGGTGTGACTGGTAGTGCACAATAAACAAACACACACATGCATGCACACACACAATAGCACACACAAACGCATATATGACCAGAAGGTCTTTTGATACGCTGATTTTATTTGTTCATTTGAAGGAACTGTTGGGATTTCTCTGTGAGATTTAATTCTCTTGTATAAAATGTCTTGTTGTAGTTGAGTTTATAGGCTGCAATGTTATGTTCATTTGCCACTTTTTGTATCTCAACTTTGATATATATATATATATATATATATATATCAAAGTATATATATATATATTTTGTGATAAAGTATATATGCTTAAAAATTTCATTTAAAAAAAAACATTAAATGTATATTTGCTGGTATTTTGATAATAAACGTTTATTGTTCCTCTGTCAAAAGAAAAAAGAAAAAAGAAAAAAAAGAACATGTCAAATGATGACAAATCTGAGGCCCTATGTGTTAACCTAGTGCAAATGTATGTATTAATTCAATTTCATTATAAAACATAGATTATTGTATGAATGTTGCATTTCATATGCTTGTCTTTTGTGAAGAAAGCAGAATAATGATTGTCACCATTTGAAGTAGATGTTTCTTTTTAGGCCAAGATCCAAGACTAGCTCAGTTGTGAGTTGTACGTGTTACCTAAACCTCGACCTTGGTGACAAAAACACTAAATTGGTTTGACTCAAGTCAAGAGTTCACGTTCACCGTCTTAAAGTCATCCAGTGGCAAGTGGATTTGATTATTTTCACATTCACTTCTAGTTTAAAAGCGATAGTAGTTTCACATGTCCTTCTTGAGATGCAAGCCTATAGCTTTTAGCCTCGCTAAGTGAATCATCAGTAGCAGTATCAAATTACCCTCAACAAAGACCAAAGGTTACTTAAAGGCCTTTTAGTCATCCATGCTGGCACGCCAGCTAATTTACAGCAGACTCATTAGACCAGCATTAAAGACAATTTCCTGCCGACAAATTTCATTTAGTAGAAAAATCATTACCATGGCAATAATAAACAAGCTTATACAGTAGTGGCTAATGGCAATTTGAGTAACCTAATGATGTTAGCAAACCACAGAAATAGCCACAGTGGCTTGAACAACTATAATCAAAGCTCTGTTTAACATAGATGTTGACAAAACGAGTGTTAAGATTACTTTGGAGTTTTTATTTCTTTGTTTTCTTTCCTTTTTTCTTTCTTAAGCTTTGTCTTGGGCCTGAACTATGACAGTGGAAATATAATGTTTCATAACTGTCAGTGCACAGGGTTGTATGTAGCCTGGGGTTGCTGTGCTGAACAATAAACCATAATTTGATAGATGAGAAATTACAGCGGTCCATCTACTGTGCAGGGCCCTCACCCCGGGCAAGCAATACCGTGCCAGATGATGTGTCACATTTTTCTGAGAGAGGGAAAAAAAAAAAATTATTCCTTTTTACTTTGTTAATAATGTCTGCCTGTGTTTTGAATGTAGCATCCCTGTTTGTCTTATGTAGATAAACTAAAACCATAGATGGATGTGAGGCCTCTCATTGGCACTGCCAATTATTATATAGGCCCTCTGTCCTTTAAAGCTCCATGCATTGCTGTGTGAGTGGTGCTGGCTGGAATGACAAGCCATCTGGGTTCATGTGGAGCATATATTGTTGAGTAAACCACTGATTTATATTTAGCAGTCACCAAACACACCTCTCTCCCTATGTAGAGAGTCATTGCTGATAGAAGATATGTATTGTAGGTAGCAAACCCACCTCCGTTAGCCAATGCCTTTGCTATTAGCGAATGTATATCTCTTTGAGTGTGGCATGGATTTGCTGTGCAGCAGGTTGGAAATTATGTGTTCTCTGTGACATCGTGACTGAGAACTACTCAGACCAACCATTAGTACCCCTGGAGCATGCTCCAGTGCTGTATCATTTGTGTCAAGCATACAAGAATGATTTGACTTGGTCCCATGGCAAGTAACTGACAGCCATGTGAATAAACATAATGGTTGCGATCCCACTGGAAACTAGCGCTTAAGTGTAAATTAGTGGGCAACACTAATAGCAAGCGAAAGGGGGAAGGTTATAAGTGGGAACGACTGCAGTATACTGAGGCGAGGATAACAAGTTGGCAGGGTGATGGGCAGCTATTTATCATCCCTGTTGTGTAAGCTGTTGCTTTGTGATTTCACCACTAGGGTCACTGTGAGGTGTGTGTTAACTTTTACTGTGCCCACATCTTACAAGAGAGAAATCCATTGAAATCTGCCCCAAGCAGAGTCCTCTCACTGTCTGATCATATATATAAACTATGTACCAAGACAGTTATGTGCTGTTAAGAATATTATATTTTTATTGCATGTTTCAAAAGCTTCAACCAATAGCAGGGAGGCTAATCCTATTCTTTTGTTCTGCTGTGTTGTATGTCTTGTCAGACAACAGCGGCACTGAAGTCAATGGAGAAAACAGTTTGTCCTCTTTTTGAAGCTGCTGAAGCTCACATCCTCAAAAGGTGGTGATGTCATGCGAAATGAATGGCTTTTATTTCTCAGTAATTTTATGATCTTGGCATGAAACCTTATATCCTACCCCATTCCTATTAAGCAACACCCCCCACCCCCTCCCCTTTTTTTTAACAAGAGCGATCTGATAGATGTCCAGAAAGATCTTTTTTTCTTCCCCTTTGTTCTGGTCAGTGGGCTCATGCAATGTTTATTAGATTAAAAGTCAGTCACTGCGACGAGAGAAAAGGTGAAAAAAATGCAAAACACAAAAGAGAAGCCTTTTGCTGGTACCGTTCTCTGCTGGTCTTTTTTTTATTACAAATCACTTTGGAAGGCACCAGTGAGGGGAGGGATAAATTTGTCTGTGATTTAAAGCAGCAGTATATAATACAGCATTTATGATCAGAACTTGCGTTTGTGTCTGACAATTAACGTGACTCCAGTCGGTTTTATGGCCGGATTCAAACAGGGACTGCGTTTCATAGTGATGATAGAAGACAGAGTGGACATAAATAAGACTATACATATGTGAAATCCATAAAGGGTTACCAAATGGTTTATATGGGAAAGGGAAGTTGGGGTGGGAGAGTTCATCATCCACATCTGAATTGTCACAGCAGCTTTTATAATGTACAGCATAGTGGGGGTTGTCATGTTCTGGTGCTTCACATGTGCCTGGATTGCTTGAACAACCAAATGTGACCAAAATGACTCACTCACACTGAAAGTCTCTTTTATCCTTGTACTTTATTAGACTGGGTTGAATCGAATCAGGCCAAATGCACAAATAAAGGCATTTGAGCTGAGTGTGTAATTGTTGAACGGGGGGGGGGGGGGGGGGGGGGGGGGGGAGGAGACGTTTGTTTTTATATGAAGGTATAAAGAATCTGCTTGGTACTGAGTGATTTTTTATTATCTTTGATGAGTTTAGGATATCTATTGCTGCTATTACCCCATAAAGCATGTACATATTGCTTTGAATGCAGTCTTTATTACCCTGTTTGTTTAAAGGCATTCACACACTGCCCATCTAAATATTTAACAAGTGTTCACCCTGGTTCCCATTATCTCCTCACATTAAATTCCTCAATGCATAATTGTAAATAAGTGAGAACATACCCATTGGAGCTACAACACATGTTTTTGATTCTCAAATCTAGCTCTCCTATGGTTAGTGCCTTTTCACTCAAGTAATGTATCAAAACAAGTAATGCATCTTTTATTGTTAAAGATTTAAATATGATCCAAAACCAATGCCACTTAAGCATGTATACTGAGTGGCACAAAGATGGTTAACAGAAGCAAAATCCATTTGAAGCACCAGTGCACATGAGCCTGTGGTAAAGTAGTTTCACTTAAAGTGATTATTTCCAATATTATTGTTTTTCTTTACTCTGGTGACACTTTTGGTGTTAAATACACTTTGCATGGGGTTGTTTTCACTATAGGCACTTGCTAGTTTAGAACAATTATCTCTAATAAAGACGAGCAAAACTGACCTTTTATGGTTGGACATATTTGTAAAACATTAGTTAGTCATTTGTCTAAGTCACTAAAACATCTTATCTTTGACTTACACAGAGTTCAGTTTCACATTTAAGATTGCAAGTACCACGGGGATCTGAACGCTTTGTAGTTACAGAAATACTCTGTGTTTTTTTTGTATATCATTTGTCAGTGTTGATAAAGGACTCCCTGGTCCAATTCGCCATGTTGACAGTAGCTCATGTCATAACAATTCATTTTGCATTACATTTCCCAGAATCCCTTTTGACAGAACCCAGAAAACAGGCATGAACTTATTGCTCTCAATCAAAGGTGGTTCTATGGCAATCAACTACAGCTACCATGTGAACTCATTAGTGTCATAACACTGAGGCATGTCTATGACCGCAGCTGCATCGCTAAAGCAACATGCAACATGCCAACTCTCTTTTACATTCTGTTCTATTGTCAGTAGATAATGTGGTACATTTTGTGTTTTCTTTATGATTACTGCGTATACAAAGAAGCTCTTCTTCTTCTTTTGCAGCGGCATCTGACAGAACTGGTGTTTTCGAGAGCTAAATTGTTGTTCATTGTACCCACGCTGCAAAGGGAAACAATTTAGCTCTCTAAAATACGAGTGGTAAAAGTTCTGTCAGGTGCTGCTCTAAAAGAAGAAGAACACTGACAGGACATTCATTTGTCTTTATTTAAGCAGTTATTTAGGGAATTCATGAATAGAACTGCACACTCGCCCAGAATAATTTTGTTGACAGTGGTATCATTAATAGATTTAGCTCTTAAGCATAGCTTTTCCTTCACTATCATTATAGATTGGGCCATCATTATAGATTCCTCCAATGGAATGCAAGTGCATGTATTGAGTTGTAAAATACAGTTGGTGACAGCTGATTTTGCAGAAAACAAAATACTAACTATAGTGGAGCACAATCAATAGAAAGAATTATGGTAAATGATAAATTCAAGTACTAAGGTCAGATACAATCTCCAAAACAGGGTCAATTAGAGTAAAATAAAAAGAAAGAGAGAATATGATATGATTAGTTCATGTGTTAAAGCAGTAAATATGTCTAAGTCTTTTTTCCCTGTATGAATATATGTGACTTCACTTAGACTCAAAGGATTAAGTACAGTAGATAATATGTGTTGGACAATCAACACCGCAACTCAACGCCTTTCTCTCCGTCCCTCTTTTTCTCCAACATTCAGCAGCATCATCCACCTTTCATCAGGCCAGACCATTGATCCTCCACCCAGCAGGGGGTCCTTTCAGTATGCAGCCTAATGTTCTCATTATATGTCCTGCATGGTCCCATTGCTGATGACTGGCTGATTACCATCTCATTAAGAGAAATGGCCAGGCAGGGGAGAGAAGGACCTGTCACACATTAAGGAGCTCATCAGAGCACAGAAATAATACATGCTGGAGACTTGCTTCAAAATGATTTCTTTATTGGAGAAAATAGCAAGGAAGAACTTGCACTGTAAAATATCATTTGCAAATATTAAGGCAATTGACATTTTGAATATACACATTAATCACTTTAAATATTGTTTCAGCTTGGATACATTTTTGTTTAGCTGCACTTATTACTCATTTATTACTGTAAAATGTACAATTATGGACTCAAAGTTGCTCGGTTCGATATGATCAGGTCAGCCCTTACCATTCAAACTTTGAGATCTGATTCAGAATGTTTTGTCCTGTTTAAACTCTGAGGCACTTTATGCGTTTACCCGAGTGTAACAATGACATAGTTATCATTCAGAAATTATATTTTTCTACACCGTTGCTAATTACAGCCCTGGTTTAATGAAGAAACATGTTGGTCAGTGATGTTCAGCTAGCCTTGTCTGTGTGTGCAAGTGTATCTTTATTCCCACATCCATGTGTGTTAGGGGGGAGGGTGTCTGAAAATCCCAAGGTAATCTGAAGCACAAAGGCAATGTCATTATAGACATGGGGGGACATTATTCTAAAATGGCAAGTGATGCAGTGCTGAGACAGTAGATAAGGTGAAGAGAAAATGTGGAGGAAAGAGGAAAGGAGAGAGTGAATGCTTGAATTTGTCATGGACAGATAAAAACAGACTAGGGCCAGGCTGGAGGACACCGTGATATGGGTGTTGTTTTTTTATTCCTCTTTTCCCTCTTCCTTTCCTCCCTCCCTCCCTCTCGCTATACCCTCCTCACTCCCTTTTTGAGGTTTATCTGACATACGATGAATGCAGCAATTTTATCTGAATAGACAAAGGAGCAGTGACATGCAGCCTCACTGTGACGATTGACCTTGAAGGAGACGAAAGGAAGGAAGGAATAAAGGAGGAGGGAAGGAAGAAAGAGGGAAACGGCCATGGCCGTTACTGCTCTGTGTGTTTGTTACAACACTCAGAGCTATCTTAATGTTATTCTTTTAATACTAATAATACTAAACAATGCACATGTTTGTGTAACCGTTTTTAAACTGGCTGACAGCCATTTGTGTATGCTATGTCCACGTCTAACTTAAAAATAAAACAAAGTCTAGTTCTTGCTGGTTTAAAATGACAAGTCTCTGTAGCTATAGGTCTTTTGTGGCAAATGCAGGGGAGAGCGTTAAATACAGTGCCTTAATGGAAAAGTCCACCTTAAATGAGTAAAATAAATTAATGGTTTAAAATGGCAGATGTCACAGCTACAGTGGAGCGTGATGGCATATTTTCCACAATCTTGTACAGTCCTGCAGAATTGAAATAATGGGCTTTCTTTCTACACTGAATATTTGACATCATACCAGAAAATTTTAAAAAGAAAAATTACATCAGCAGCAGCTTTAACAATTCCATAGTTCAACAGAGACACAAGTCTTGGTCGCATGATGAGTTTGAGGCACGACTCACTTTTCTCAACTGGAAATAAATTTGTTCTCTTGCTCTTATTAGCCCGATCGCTTGCACTAATGCTTTCTCCACCTACACGTTAAACCAACAACTGGATGCAACAAGTTCAGGCATGTTCTCTGGGGGCTGCTGAAAGTCATCCTGCAAAATGTAGGAAACAGCTTTCTGATGTTGAAAGACGGGCAAACAAGGTTATTGGATGACAGGCACATCAAGAAGTCAATTACAACATTCGTCTCAAAATAAAACCTGCAATGAAGAACACAGTGATATGTGTGGATCTGTTTTCCATTTTTTTTCCAAAGGAAAATGATGCTTCAACCTTTTACTTCTGTTGTCAAAACAAGTTACAATTTTACATGAATTTCACTTTATTTGCAAAATCAATTGGATCTTGAATCTTGATCTAGAAAATGGATTTATCTTTTGTGAAATTAATACTGACAGTAAAGAGACACCAACAGAGTTATAAGAGCTTAATTTTATCTAATGCAAACCTCAGTCTCCCTGCTGCTGATTATACTCTATGAGTGCGTGTAATTGATGACTTTTCTTTCCTCTTCATCTCTCATAGTTACACTAGAAGTATGTACTGCTAACATGTACTAATTAATTAGTTGATTAATGGCTCTTTGGCTCACAACCAGACATTAGGGTAAGACAAGAGATAAACACTCAACACTCAATACACTTACTAACTCAGCAAATATCATCAAGCAGAATCCAGATATGCATTTCTTTCTTTGTTGGCAATTTATACTTTCTGCATAGGAATTTATTGACAAGGTCACTGTGTTGTAGACAGATGACCGTATGGTCACTGTTATTGTGACTATAAATGAACGCATGCAGCCTCAACCTTTACAACCTTTGAGGACTTTTAACCCAAGGTAGCAGCTGTCTGATGTCACCTGGAGTGCATGTGTTGAGCTTAACACACTGTGGCACACCTAGACTTTGTAGTCTACGGCTGCACACTGAAGTGGAACAGGGTTCTATGTGGCCCACAGCTGGCGTCTTCATTTGTGATGGGACATTACCCGCAGCACAGACTTCTTTGAGTTCTGACCAATTCAATTAACAGAGGTGTTCGACATAAACATCAGGTTATGTCTCAGATGTGATGTAAAAGACATGCGGGAAAAAACATTGCGTTAGTGGATTTTGCAAAGCTGAACTGCATGTTAGTAATTTTAAATGTCAGTAATCTTCTGTGTCACTGAACTTAATCTGAAACAGGAAAAGAGTAATTTCACTAATCAGGCTAAAGATCAAATATTATTTCAATGATAATATGGAAAAAAAGAGCAAGACAACCCCCAAAATTGGAAGAAACATTTATGAACTTCCACGTCTTGGTTATGTTCATTGAATAAAAAAAAAAAAAGGATTGCCTTCCTTATGCGTAAAATTACAAAGATTCATATGAATATCTTAAGGTTAAACCTCAGGAGTTTGATTTTGGTCATTAAGTATATATTCAAATTAATTTAAATGTAGTTTGTAAAACTAAGTATAATCGTTATTCACATAAACAGATCAACAAACTATTGAGTGTTAAAGAAAATAACACTAATCCTCTTATACTTGTGAAATGTATTTTTTAATTAATTTTATAATTACTTTTTTAGCAACAAACCACATGCAGTTCTCAGAATGCATGTACCGGTGGCAGGTTTCATATATATAAGCCAATAAACTTACAGATAATATACTACATGCATTGGACAATTTTAAAAAGTTTAAAATGATGTATGTGTGTATGCATAATCTGCATAGCAATGTTAAGAGATACATCTAAATCAAATAAAAATGGTTCCCATATAGGATAAAACCATTTACATAAAATAGATGTGAGCCCAGAATTGAACCAAGTGGTGCTCCATGTTAGAGGGGGTAGTAATGAGATAGAGAAAGGTTTTCCCATGCTGTATGCCTTACTCGATGAGGCTGTGAGTGAAGATGATATGATCAATGTTAGCAACATTGTTACCTGAAGTTACCTGGCAACTGCTAAAGAATAACTTTTAAAAGGGAAATAAATGAGTGGACAACTTGAGGTCAAATTTCTTAAAAGAGTTGTATATGCTTTTTTTTAAAACTCAGGGCTGTAGAAAAAGAAACCAATTATTTATTAACAATAGGGAATAAATACCATTTTTCTCCTCATTATTTTTTATGTAGGCTATTTTACTCTGAGGAGGTTACAGCCAGATGCCTTCATATTTAAAAGATGAATAACCCTGAGAGGTTAACAAGAAATTTTATCTTCTGTATAGCAATGTTGTCAGTTAAGGAAAACAAAAGAGAAATTGTCAGAGTTCACAGATGAGCTGCAAGATGTAAGATCAAAAGCTCTATAGAGGGATGAGATTATTTGTGTTTGTACTAATTAAACGAGCAAGCAGTTCACCTTTTCCATTATTATTTTGTTCCCAATTCAGCGTTGGTAAATCTTTCATATGTAAATAATAACTTGGAGTTACTTTCTACTCAGCCCCTCTGAAATTCATTTCCAGGCACTTAAGATCGTCATTGGTCTTTCCACACGATTATTTTGAGATATTTTCTGTACTCTTCTTCTAGAAACAAAACAAAATGTGTTAATTTAAGTACTGCCTCTACAAACACAGCCCAGGTTGAGGTCAGCTGCCTTATATTTCATGGAAAACAATAATGTGGCCAAGCTCTCTACTGGGGAAAAACACATTGCAGTGAGTCTTGAACTCACATGTGTTTACTGTGTAAATGTCACCTTTTGGGTGGTATGTACTTCCCAAGCTTTCACTGGAGCTATGTTTAGATCATTGAGAAAATGTCAACTTTTTTCCTCCTTGCTTATTGTAACTTTAAAGATGCAATATGTAATACTGACAGCTAGCGTTTAAAATAGTTACTGCAGTCCAAATTCAAAATACTGGAGAGTTGTCGCCCCTGCCCCCTCCTCCCCAGACTCAAAGTTCACATTGGTTACCAGGTTGAGTACGCAGTATCCAACAATGTTGCTAGACGCTATTCTCACATAGCCAGACATTACTCCACAGTGCAGCGGAGTAGCTAACGTTAGATGCTGGCTATGTTGACAGTCAGAAAAGTCCGTGCACATGCAGAACTCTGGACCCAACTGACAGACACACTTTCTCGGCTTAAAATTACTGCAACAACCGCTAAAACATCATGACCTCGCCATCCTCTCTACCTGACTGACGGACACGTTCGCACTAACTTTAGGTTTGTTTGTTTTCTGCTTCCATGGCTGTAGCACGCTGGGTTTACGTTTTTACAGGTTAGTCAGGCAGTTGATAATAACCCACACGTCAAAACACAAACATTCCGTCACGGAAAGGAAACATAGCATGTTTCCTTAACATTTGATGATATATTGTGGTATTTTTTGTATTTAACACAGTAAATATATTACATGTTGCACCTTGAACTTTATTTTTTTGGTGACCAAAGTCATCAAAGTCTACACAAATTGTAGAGTGGCATCTTTCTTTGCCAAAAAGTTTTTTTTTTTTTTAATGTAGCCATACCAGGATTATCCTGTCTAGACCAAATATGCTGTTGCATTAACATCTGAGGAAGTAAGAAAAGTTCTTAACTCAATTCAAGCCCGTCTACATACTGGCATTCTGCTTCTGCATGGACTTCTTCGTTGGACATATATTAACAAATCACAGATGCGGTGGTTGTTCAATATATTCTTTCAAGTTTACATATAATTATGTATTACAGAGAGTTGCTTCTTGCTTTAAATGGAGTTTATTTTACACAACTCTAAGTTCTCTTTCATCCCATATACAGTAAATAATTAATTGATTGACTGAAATTTAATTCAGGATATATCATTCAGGACACCTCTTTTCTATCCATCAATGCCTATCTATCTATTGATGCCACATGTTGACCAGTCAAATGTGATGTCAAGAATGTCAGGCAAAGCAGCCTTTGTAACAGGTTTGGGACTCTATCCAGACAGTTATCTTTTAATCTGCTAATGTGAAGGGAAGAGTAATCCCACATGTGGAAGTTTTACTACTCTGTAATTGCAGAGCTGCTAGTGAGCAGCCCCCTGAGCCTAGGAGAAAAAGAATGACCTGCATTGAGCTCCAAAACACAGACAGACGCGATAACATTTAGAGGGGATGAAATTTGTGTTAATTTCAGATGACTTGCCTTTTCCAAACTAATTTAGTTTTCGCTCTGTTTGTTGACGTTGCTTGTAATGTTACGACTGTGACATGCATTTCCACAACAGATGGATTAATGTTTTTCTTTTCTCCGTGAATTTTTTCCCCTCTCTTTTTTCATTCCCCTTTACTCTCTCGCTCTCTCTTTCTTTCTCTCTCTCTTGCAGGATTTCATCTAGACAGGTGCTTCCTGTCCGGACTTTGACGTAAAATTAAACACAAGTCCAGATGTAAAGTGTGCCCCTGAAAGTGTGTGCATGTGTGTGCATGTGTGTGCATGCCTAGGACAGACAGAAAGGGGGTGAAATCTGTTTTCTGTGCATGACCTGGTCATTTTACCACAGTTGAAAGAAGAAAGAATGAAAAGAAATAAAGTAAGACAGACAGACAGACAGAAGAAGAGAGAGGGTTATAAAGAGTGTGGTCATGAAAGAGAATTTGCGACAAATGCAATCCCATGATTGAACAAGTTAACTTTCAGTGAACCTATTAACCCTAGACCTTAAGCACAGCACAAAGACATGAAATATGTCTACTTGGTGCATGTGCCCCTCTCTTTATGTTCATGTGTTTTGCTCCTTGAAAAATACAAAAAAGTTAGCCTACACATCCACATAGAATACTGATATTGTGAATGAAACTGTGTAAATCATTGTAGCTTTCCCCAACAAATATACTGTACATACAGTGTTTGTGTCTGTGTATCTATAACATACAGAAAATGTTCATTCATTATTAATGAATGCCGGATTCAAGATGATTCCAGGTTAATGGCATCAGAATGTTGTTTTCAGAGAGCGATTATACAGTCATCTAAAAGACATGATTTCCAGTTTTTTCATTTGCTTTTTTTTCTTTGTCCTGAATGGAGACAGGGGAAGAGAGAAAGAGAGGGAGAAATGGAAAGGTCATGAGTGATGGATGCTTTGTGTGTGTCTGTCATTCCCAATTACTGAACTTTGCCTTTTAAAGCGTCGCTCAGATGCATTTCTCATTTCTGCCTTTCTGACTGATGAAGAGCAGGCTCTGACTGGGGGCACTATGTGCTTTAAACACCGCCTCCCTAGCCATTCACTATTTACTTCATACGCAATACACTGCAGCAGCCACTCAAGCTCTCCACTATAACTTTCTTGATTTGTAGTAATTGTCACGTTCCGTTATCAAATGTATTTCTTGCGCTCAGGTCGTTATGGTGTGACACAAAGAAAAATAAGATAACAGGTCATGTTCTTTTTCAAAGAAGTATTCAAAGGTATAACGATTCAACGCAAGGCTACACTTTGTTGCTGAGCAAAGCAGATGCCTGCAATACCTACAGTTGGTGCTCGGACTTTTACGCTCACTTATTAATTCCTAACATTTTTAGAGGCTGTTGAGATGGCACACAGCAAAACAAAAGAGACAAAAATGTTATCTACACTTGAGTATCTTATTAGGCAGCCAACACTTTATGATTGAATAACTTTTTACATTTTGAAAATAAAAATCCCCAGCAGCATATAAATCCCTGCATTTTTATAATGTGTGCTTTTTTTGCAATAAATTTGCACAGAATAACGACATAGAAATGTTTGGTATGCAACCTTAGTATGTTCCTACATGTTCTTATTTTTGTACAGTTAAACATACATTTATTCCCCCTACATTATCTGCGTGATAAAAGTGTTTAAAATGTGTTCACTGCCCTGTATTTAACACAATGTGGCCTATGCAGCTGCCTAATGTGGTCCTCTGTGTTATTTTTAAGGAAAAAGAGAGTGCAGAGGGACAGGTGCTATGGCAGGCAGCTAGGCTAATCTCCTCTGTGCTCTGTCAGCCTCCTCGCAAAAACTTTAAAAAGTGTCATGTTGACTAGCTGTAACACTGTGACACTCTACAGACATAGGAAGAAGAGGTAAAGGGGGGGGAAGGAGAGAAGAAGCAGAGATTGAGACAGAGCAGGAGGGGATGGAGGAGGAGGAGGGAGGGAAAAGAGAACGGTTGACAAAAAAATTCCAAATATATACTGTACATGCACAGGCAGAACCAGTAGAATCCACCAACACCTTCCTGATTCTTGCTTTTTTTCTCCACCCACCGTCTATATTAAAATCATTCCTTGTTAATACATCTATTTTCTGCTCGTGAAAACCTCCCTTAGTGTCACGATAAAGGTGGAGGTGGTTTGTGAGGTCGGCCCGAGGAGAGTTTTATGAGACAAGCTGCGCTGATATATGGCTCGCGGAGACTCCATTAAAACCCTGGACCTGCGCCATTTGGGAAAATGGAGGTCACTCATGCTAGGGTCATGTGGCATCTATAAAATCAAACTTTTTCTTAATATCTGGCCGTATATCACCTGTCTCTTTTCCATTTCTTGCCTTTATTCCGACTAATGCTTGAATCTTAAACAATAGGTCCAGGGTCGAGGATGATCGTTTTTCCAGAAGCAGAGGGGGGGCCGCGGGGCGTGTGTTTGTGTCTATGTGCTTAGGGTTGGTAAGGGGAACAGGGTGATGCTCAGTTTTTGATAAATGTACCGTATCAGATCTGCAGAGGAGTATAAGGGGAACGATCTGCAGTTGGTAATCTTAGAAAGAGAAGAACAGGTGTGTACAGGCATGGTCGGGAGTCCTTTGTTCTTACTTCATCTGTCTTTCCTCCATCACTCTCTTTTCCTCTGTTTGTCATGCTCAGCTTCTCATTTCGTCCCTCTCTGCAGGTAACCTAATTAAAGTGACTTCACGCTTTCTCCCTCACTCACCTTACACGTATAATTGTCTCTGTCTCTTGCACTCGTTCTGCTTCTCTGTTTTTCCCCACTCACACTCTTTGTTAGAATCTTAAACTTGTCTTAAACTTATCCCCTTTCCTTTTACTCCAGCTCCTGTCTCTCCTCATACTGTGTACCCTTAAAACCCAAGAAACATGTCATTTCCCATCTCTTTCTCCCTCTTCCTTCTCTGGTTCTCCCTTCCCTTATCTTCATGTCTCTTTAAGCCAGAGTGTGTGTCCTGTCTGTCTATCCGTGGCTCCCAGATCCCTAGGGCAGCATTTCCAGGCTTCATTTGTTTGAGGGCTTTCTAATCTGGGGACTGGGACAACCTCAGTCCACCGTGCCCTCGTCAATCATCCCCGCAGAGGAGCAGAGAGGAGGTGAAGAAGGAGTAGAGAGGAGGAAGAAGACTGGAGGTGATGGCGTGATTAGTTATCTATCCTCCTCGCTCTCGCCCACAAGCCCCATTGCCAATGACTACCACTCCCTCCATCTTTCCCATCTCTCACTAACTCCTTCTCCCTTGCTGTCTCTCCATCTATCATACCTTCTACCTTATCTCTCTGCCCCTTCTACTCTCTCTTACATCCTGAGCGCCAGCCATCCCTCTGTCCGTCTGTCTATTTATCTGTCTGTCTGATTGTCTGACCTCAGCCCCAACGGTGGTCCCTTTTGTGTCAGCAGACAAATGAGGATGACCTTTTATTGTAAAACAGACACCTACGGGGAAGGATGAAACCGCCAGTGTTTAAATTAACAACAGAGAGAAGAGAGGGAGAGGGAGGCCGTTTCAAACAGAGAGAGGGAGTTGGAGGCAGGGAGAGAGAAGTTTTTGAAGTTGTAATAATTATAGAACAGTGTTTGCGTCAAACTAGCATGGCCACTGTTCAATAATAAAGTCCCCTACCTTGCTGGCAGCTATTGATGAACAGTGGTGGAACAGTGAGGAGCGGACCTCTTGAACGCGACCCGGACCCATCAGTATGGGTGCATGAATTATAAATGGCATTGACAGTGGAGGCCATAAGAGTAGAAGGAGTATTATTGCACATGAAGGTCCATTCTGATTTTGATTATTTTTATTCCAGGGGGCTCACAAAAGGCCGTTGGTGAATATTCTAAAAGGGCACAGGGCTGAGATGGGCTTGATGGCAGGCTTTGATTTCTGGCTAATAGCCACTTCAAACAGGCCTGGACGGCCCGGAGACAGGGGAGGAAGATGACACTGGGGCTAAAGGACAGAGGGACACGGGATGTACACAAAGGCATGCCACACAAACCACATATACACACACACACACATGTAAGACATGTTGTAGTTTACAGTTTAAGCATTTAGCTGAAATTCATAAAACTGCATAGTCCAAGTTCAACTGGACAACACATGACTAAGCACATATATGTAAACACAAGTATATGTAGAAGACCGAAAGGTCCGCTCACTGGACTGCTAGCTTCCAGCTTATTTCATTTAACGTTTCGATCTTACTGAGATCTTCAACAGGCTTTGTCAAATAACCATCTCAAAGCAGAACAGGCAGTATAGATACCAACACAATCTACACTGAGATACATAGGGATTGAACTTCCTTCTGAGAAAAGAGTCATTCTGTACCTTTGCCCCTAACACCCTATCACCTGAGAGCTTTAACCTTTTTTGTAAGTGGTTATAGTTGGGACAAACTGTTTTTTCTAAGCGTGATGAACAGATCTTACTTCTTTTTTTATTTTTTTATTTACAGATTCTAATGTGAGTATGTTTTGATCATCTCTCCCATGAACTGATTGCCTTGCTGTAGCTATCCATACAGATGTTGGCCCAATGTATTATTATTTTCTACTTCTCTACTTCTTCTATGTATTTTTCTTTGTAGTAGTTTCCATGATAATTGTTTCCGCTGGATGATTTGTGTGATTTATTCTTTACATTTGAATGAAAATTTGGTGTATTAGATTCAATAAGTTCTTGTGTAACATTTTTCTTCATTCTTTTCTTTCTTTTTCTGACCCCCTGTGTGGGAGTAGATAGTGCTATTATCTAGCTCGGCTCTCATTGGTTTTGTCTGAGAAGAGATTGACTCTCAATCATGCAAATCACAAGCACCTGACTGGTAATTGTGTTTGTGTCTGTGTACTGCTTGTTCTACCTTGTGATGGTCATTACACAATGCCTGATGAGGATCTAAACTGGGAGTTATCCTATCAGTACAGTACAGACTTTGGCCTTCAGTTTGTTTTTTTATCATTAGATGTATTTTGGATGTGTGTGCCCTACACTCTGTTTAACATATGAATGTGTACCATATAAAGCCCTTTTGAGTAATCTGTTTTAGGTTCATCGATCTGTTAAAGCTGGGGCTTGTAAACATGTAAACATGGACTCTACACATAATGTGTGAGGAGAGAGATGTTTAACAAAAGGCTGTCAAGCTGTCTTCTATATTGTCCTTCATAGGGAGAGAGAGTGGTTTTGTGCCATCTGACCAATTTTTCTGACCATTTTTTTCAAAGATAGTATTGCTCCCATAGCTCATCTAATGATTCACAGCCATTGTTTGAATATGATGTCCATAAAGGTGCAGCATTTAAAGATTCACTCATGTCTGTGATGCAAAAGTCTTATACATAAGTACATCTTGTGAGCCTTTACTTTATTTGCAACATTCAGTAACATGCAGACCCACAGAGGAACTGAGAAGTGTTTGTCTGCTGTGGCCCATCTGAAGTAAAGGCTTCTGGGTAGGTAGACAAAGTCTGGATTGTAGGCTGAATTTAATATAGCAACATTAATCTACCTCACACATAGCACAAACTCTCACCTCCACACACACTCACACACCAATACCTAACACGGTATAAATCTTCCTTAAGGTCCCTCTCCACCCCCTCTTCATCATAACTGCCCTTCATTCATTAGCCGCTCACAAACACCAATATATACACTTACACACACACACACACACACACACACACACACAC
>NC_045754.1:16226832-16252240 GCF_008692095.1 Etheostoma spectabile | reverse complement strand
ACACACACACACACACACACACACACACATACACACACAATTGCCACACAACTGAGAACCACAGTTACACCCTCTCTCTTTTAATTACAAAGAATGGGTCACACAAAACAAATCAATATCTCTAAAATAAATATTCAAATGTGACCTAGAAAACAGAGCTTGCGCCCCCTTTTTATCATTGATTTTTGACGCAAGGCGATTTAGTCTTTGAGAGATTATTTTTGTTTTTGCTTTTTGCTGTGTGCTAAACATCACATAAATATTTACTCCAAAAACAAAAAGCACACGTGCGAGAGAATGAATATTGAATTTGGAGGTAAGCATGTGTGTATTATCCAATATCCATTCAAAGAGAGGCTGCACATTGTCTCAGTCAGAAAGGCAATATAAATATAAGCATATTTGTTAGAGGCAGGGTCAATATCATAAGGTGGATGTGGTTTGCACCTCTGAGGCTGCTTAGAGAGATAGTTTGAAATCAATGGTATGTCTGGCACCCAGTTCATTGTCTGATTACTCATTTGTTTTGTTCAGCTACCAGTTTATTTAATTCTATCAGGGTGGAAGATTCTGTCTCTCTTTTACTAACACAGTTTCATTTAGAACACTCACAAACCACGGATAATAACTGGTTTACCTTTTGTTCTGATCTGAAGTCAGTTCAAGGTAGAATTGCAGAGCCTGGGTACCTCTTTGTCCACCACAGTGAGCTCGCTCACAGTCATGCCATCACACATTTTCACTTGGGAGCTGCCCAGTACAGCCCCAGCCTTCCACTGTGGCCAACTGAGCAGTGTCACTGGGGTAGTTGGGAGTTAAGTGCTCATATGGGGATTAAAATCGCCATCTGTCTCATACCTACTTCTTTAACCTTTAAACTGCTGTTGCCCTTAATAAAACAGTTTGACTAATTTGATTTTTTGGATTTGTTGTATATTCCATCAATGTTTCTGAGTCCGTGCAAATGAGGTGGCACTGTTACTGCTTGCTTGGTGTACAGACAAATATCCAACTTCTTCTGGAAGAAGCCTAAATAATGATCCATCAGCTCCTTTATGGAAGAAGTGGCAACATTTGTAATCCAGAAGCATGATGTCAAATCCAAACAATTATTCATGTTTCTGTATTAAAGTTAAACACTTATTTATACAGGCAAATAAAGCATTATACGGTTTAAGAAATGTTTCAGAGTAAAATCACTGCACAGGTTACTTTCTATATTCAGTATGTGCATGAGGATACAAACTTTGCTGTTTATGATGGGTTGTACTCTAAGCTGGTTTCTGTAGGTCTTTCTGCTCAGGTGTTCTGGGCTCGAGTGTTGTGTGTGTATGTGTGTGTGTGTGTGGGGAGGGGTGGTGCATTTCTTCATGAGTTAGGATGAGGAAAAGGATATAAGCCTGGATTAAGTTCAGAGGATGATTTTTATCCTTGTAGGGGGTCTCTAAACGGTAAGAGATGGATGCAAGGTGACCCTATCTGGACAAACACACACACACCACACACACACACATACAGATGAACTCTAGAAGAAACATGCAATCATCACACACAAACACACACACACACACACACACACACACAGACACACATATATATATATATATATATATATATATACACAGGTGTGCCGTGATCCACAAATGGGGATTATATAGTGCTGATGTTAGAAGTAAAAGAAAGAAAAGACGGCACTGCCAAAGCTTCCTCTTCATTGTCACGGTGATAACACTAACAGTATTGACAGTGGATAGAATTGCACCTTCAATAACTATTTACTTTTTATCCTTTTTCTATTTGTACCTCTGACTTTTATGTATCTATTTAAGTTGTGAAAGACATGCTGTGTACTGAAAAGTGGCACACTGAGCGGAAAACTGAGAATAAACATGGAAGCTCAATTAATTGATAGGTCTTCCAGCAGCGTAGGTTTTTTCTTAGCTTCTTTATCCTTATGTTCAGAGACAGAGCGAGTGCAATCATATAGCTCCTGATCGAACATCAGGGAAGCATCATGCCATTAAAGAGCAGGTGAGCATAAGACATAAAAAAGAAAATAGGAGAGAAACAGAAAGGGTGGGGTTGCCCGTCTGTCATTTTATCATTTCATTTTCCACACAAGTTACAGCAGCTTTGATGGAGAAGCCGATTATTGTGATATTTCTCTTTGTTCTCGGCCATTAGAGCTTGAGATAAGCGACGGACAAGCAAATGGGATTTCTCATTCAAATCCTCCTCCTCCTCCGCCATCTCTTTCTCTGTTACTTCTTCCTTTCTTCTCCTCCTCAGCTCCTTTTGCTTTCTTATCGTCATTGTTTGCCAGTTCTGTGTCCACGTCTGAGGCACTGATCAGATTGGCCCTTGGAAATAAGATTTAAAGGAACTCAGTTCATCACACAATGCTGAGCATGACCTTTACTTTGTGTCTGTCTTACGACATTTCTGCAGTACGCACACGCAGGGGCGGGCATGCACACTCACACACACGCTCATTTGATACTCACACTTTATTACGAGTGAGAACAATGTGGGAACAGAACAATAAAAGAAACACAGATGACAGAATGTTGATAAAACATGCAACAGAGTGTAAACTTGCTGTTTGCTCTTGCAACACTGGGGCCTTTGGGTGTTGACTTGGTCTTTGAAGTGGCAGTGTGGGTGTTAAGTCTGATCTAAAGAGCAGGTACAAACTCTGATTCCCTTACATGCTTACATGTATTGTTAAATAAAGTGCTCCAAAGAAAGAGCTACACCCTTCTTTTTGAAATGATAAACTCAGCTCTGTGAATTGCTGCAGCAGGAGGGTAACGTTGAAAATAATATCACTCGTTTCTATGGTCACCTACCTCTTTTGCCTCGATTTCAAATAGTCTTTAACTTTATTTCAATTTGGCCCCCTCCCCTTGCTGTCTATCTCTCAATTCAGCTGCTAATATGAAACATAAAAAGGTCTCCATCCCACCTCAGCTCTGAGGCTTCACCTTGAAGAACAACCCCCCACCCCCTCCCCCCGCCCCGCCTCGCTCCATCCTGCATGGGATCATTCCAAACAACTATTTCATCCAAGGATGGTAATCAGAAAGACAGTCACACTCACTGACACACACACACACACATACACACGGTAATGGCAATAAGTGATTAGGTTCACAGATGAGGGATCATTTTTGTCCATTTTCTGGGAAACGGTGATTGCTCACAGCATTCATTAGCAAATCGCAGAGGTCAAATGTTTCAGAGGCAGCACTTGCTCTTTTAAAACCACCTGGCGCAGTACAACAGGAATAAAACGAGACCCCAAATTAATAGACATACCATCATACTATTTCTACAGGTGAAAATTACACAGCGTTATTACTGAATGCTGTTGATATTTCTGGAAAGTTTAGTAAAAATGTAGGCACCAAAACAGCATTTTTCTGTTTCTTTTGTGTTAATTATGGACAAGAAGCAGTTGCATTTTTAAAAGAATATCTGTATGCGGTGCAATTGTAGCAGGGAATATACAGCACAAGAGCTTATGTGAATGGCACTGTGTGTGAATCTGTTATTGAAATGTGTAATCCCCGAACAGCTGGGGAGCTGTGTGTGATGGAGAGAGCCGGGCTTCATCATAACCTCAACAGGAGACGGGATGAGTCCAGAGTGAGAGAGACAGACAGAGACGTAGAGACTGAGTGAGAGTAGGAGAGAGGAGGAGAGACACCATACTGACAGTATGAATGATACATCATATGATTATCTTGGACAGAGGTGTTCTCTCTGACTGCCTATACTACACTCTCTAACTGTCCTCCATTTCACAAGCCCTGGTGGACTGATTTATTACACTCAACAAAACTGCTATAGACTAGACTTGTGTTGTTACCCATACATTTTCAAACTTTTTTTTTCAGGGGAACAGTCCCAGTATTTTTAATTTGTATTATTTTTTTTGTTTTTCCTTCGCATATTTCTCTAATTGCAGTGATTGATAATCAGGAATAATTAAATGAGGATGGAAATTTTAAAACAGTATTTAAATGGACAGTTTATTTCAAAATGAAAAGAAGTATTTTCCCTCTCACCTGTAGTGGTATTTATCAATCTAAATCTCTTTTGGTGTGAGTTGCCCAGTGTTTAACATAAATCAGACGTAGAGATGTCTGCCTTCTCTTCAATATAATGGAACTAGATGGCACTCAGCTTGTGGTGCTCAAAGCACCAAAAGAAAAATTCAACAGCAAAAAACTCAACAGCAATGTCTATTTCCAAAAATCATGAACCATTTACTCCAGATAACCAGACTTGGATGTGAGCAGTTTCTTGTAGGAACTATTGTCTTTCTACCGAACTACACCTGCCAACCGTATCACTGCACAGGAGAAAGCTTAGTCATAGAAGAGAGGCTCGTGGCCGTGACAGCACGAGACGTAGACATTATTGCCGTCCTTCTTGGTCAAGTTGAAGCCTTAGCTAGCTCAGGTGAGCTGGCAGTATCACTTAGATATATTAACTAATCTCCACAAGCTAGCAATGTCGAACCACAGGCTTCCATTCCGTTGGTACGCTTCCTTCCGCGCCATATAGTCTCATTATATTAAAGATATATACACTATATATATATATATATATATAGTGTATATTATATATTATATATAGAAGGTAGACATCTCTCCGGCCAATATCTTCAATATGGGCAACTCACACCAAAAATAATCTAGATTGATAAATAGCACTACTGGGAGAAGGAAAAATATGTATTTTTGTTTTGGGGTGAACTGTGCCTTTAAGCCAACATCATCAAGCATCAGTTTAAACTTTTGAGTTCTGCTGCAATGTCTTATTCAGGATAAAAACTTTTACTGGCGTTATTCAAGTGCTTTTGAGATTGAGATAGGATTTTTTTTTCAGACGATGAAAAATCAATAACAAAATCAAATATAGGTGGCACATCAAGACACATTTAAGTGGATATATCTGAAATACGCTTTTGTTTTATCTACTATCAACTTGTCAATAACAATCAATAATCTTTGAAGTGTGAAGCCTTTCCTTCCTTTTATTCTTCTGCTCAACAAGCAAAGGGCTGGAATAAACACATGTCATCAGTTGGATAACAGGAATGGTGTGTTTGTGGGATGTTGGTTACATTTCAAAGGTTTGAAAGGCCAGAGAAAGCTACTGTCTGTGAATTATTGAAGAGGTAAGGGATAGGATGGAGAATATCAGTGAGTAGCATTTAGAGTTCAGGAGAGAGAGAGCGAGAGAGATGGCTGGCTCACAGTGAAGTTCTGTGTGCATGACTACGATGGGAAATCTATATACACTAACCTTTCTTTGTCTATAGTTTTATTGAAATTGACTGGTCAGAAGGACGGTATTTCATCAGGATAGTATGGGGTGGATTCAGTCCCTTCAGATTCCAGACCTCCTTCACTCCTCAACTTACAAGCGTGTGTTTGCACTGTATGCGGATGATGACACCTTGTAATGTGAGATACTACTTCCAAATTCTGTCTGGAACATATATCCAGCATCTTTCTTTTGTGTTACTCTTCTGGTTGATAGAAACCCTCCTGATAATAAATGTGTGTGTGCAAGTATTACACTCACAAGCACTGTTATTCCGTTTTTAGATACTGAAGCATTTTTCTTTTGTTTTCTGAATGATATATGCCAAACAATCACGATATTCAAATATCACACAGAATGGCCATAGCTTCTCTGAACACTTATGGGACTACATTTGTTTTGGACAAAAAAGACATACCATTTTCACTGCTGTTTTGCACCTATTTTCTAAATTTGCCAATTTACCGTAAATAGAGACAATCATCAGAAATGACAACATATGGAATTGCAAAGAGGATTAGACGTAAACATCTCCCATATCTCCACCAGCCACCCCGTTGAGGGAGGGCAGGTCGGCAAATAGGCTTTTCACATTTCAGACACCACAATGTCACTCCATCTCATTGTGGCATCCATTACGCGCTACCTTGGGAATGAGGAGAGGTCCATGCTGAGAATCAGGGCAGAAAATGGCCGCCTGCAAGGAGGGGTAAAATGGCCAGCGTTATTATTCTGGCTCCCCCCCAGGGGGAATTGGCCTGAATATAGATATGCAACATTATAAAACCAGGTTATTATCTGGGTGCAGGGTAATGGCCTCTTGCCTCTCTCTCCCCTATGACACACATACACACTGATAAACACACATGCACGCATAGCCTGAACACATGTTATAAAATGTGTGTGCGGCATGTGGGTGGTGTAGCATACTGTGATGATTGTAGCCCTTCTGGTGATTGAGGGATGTTTACTGCCCCTATTGTTGCCATTTGTCTGTTTCCGTCATGTTTCTTTGTTTTTGTGATTATTTCCTTGCACCTTCCATTCACAGAAAATTAACATTAAGCTTCCCTCTGTTCTCCTCTCCCAGTATACGTGTCATTTTATAGTGCAATGATATTCTCGATTTCAGTCAAATATGCATGGCTATATATCTGCAAGCATTATTCACGTGGGGTGCATACTTTAAAACATAGTATTATGTTGGTAATACATTTGTTATTTCAGTCAATATCTCTGTTATTTGTGTGTGTAGACGAGGGATAATGTCGTTTTAGAGAATATACCTGCTATGTTGTGCTGTGTACAGATATTCACCACCACAATGATTTAGCTCTTTTCACAAATGCACACATGGACAAACGGGCATTTAGTGATATCTCTACATGCAGCACAGGATTGACACAAGCAATTTAAATTGGGAGTAAAGCTACTGCCACCACTCTCTCCTTCTATTTATGTTCTTGTCTTTGTCTGTACCTCTGTATCTTCCTCTCTTCCTCTTTCCTCTCTTGTTCTAAATTTCCCTTTTTCTGATCTCTGCTGATTGTGCCTACTTTTCGTATATTTTCCCCGTCCTTTCGATGCTTTTTATACAATTTAATAGCTCTCTCCCTTCTCTGCCTCTACCTCTCTCTATCTGTCTATCTGACTTCTTCAGGTCTGCGCTAATTCCTTCCTTTATTCATGAACCTAACCCTGCTGGGTTAGTTGGCTTGGTGTGTGTGTGTGTGTGTGTGTGTGTGTGTGTGTGTGTGTGTGTGTGTGTGTGGGTGTTATGTGTGTGGACGGACAGGAAGCTGACAGTAAATAGGATATGAATCTTTAAGGGCCTGCTGTTACTGTGGCTGAAATGACTTTTCAGAGCCACAGTGATTTTCCAAGAAGGATGTTGATGAGGGCCGGATTGCAAGAGATGTGTGTACGTGTGTATACGTGTATGTACGTGTGTGTGTATGAGTATGCTTTGGTTACTGCATGTCTGTTTTGTCTCTTTGTGTGTATATATATATATATATATATATATATATATATATATATATATCAATCTGAGTTTTCTTGTCTCCAAATCTCCTTCATAAATCTGGAATCCTTTTAACTTTATAATCTCTTGATTTCACCAAAAATATGGATTCTGATATAAATTGCCTCATACCTTCAATAATGAAGCAACTTTCACATAACCGCTATTTATGTTTCAACTAACTCTAAACTCTGACTTGTTTCTATTTTTACTCACTAAATATTCCCTACACCAATTTAGCATGACAAAATATGGATTAAAATATCTAATCTTCAAAACTCCACCTTTGTTTTGGCGGTTTCATGTTTTTGTTTTTGTTGTTTTTTCGAACCTGAGCTCACACCCCCCAGCTTCCTGCAGGCGTAGCGGACAGAGTATGGGACCTAAATGCTTATTTGAGCACCGCAGCCGTGTGTCCTGAGCCCAAAGTGTCAAGCTGATTACTCACCGCTGACCATGATGAGTCAGCAATAATTCATTAGCGGTCCGAGAGCACAGTTGGGAGAGCAGCTGGGGGTCAGGGTTGGGGTTGGAGGTCATTTTGGGAGGTACTGCTCACTGAATTAAAATAAGTGGCCAGCCTTGGAACGTATACTATCAAAAATATGACATTTGGTGGAATTCAGTGGGGACATGAAATGCCAAAGACATGGGAAATATTCATTTAAAAAATGTAGATAACAACTAAACTGGGAAAAAGCAGTACTAAAGGTTTTGAATTTTGTATGTGATGTAACTGAACATCAGAATTTGCCACCAAAAGAAATCCTATATATATATATATATATATATATATATATATATATATATATAAATCATTTTTTTAATGATTGCAGTAGCTCAGTGCGCAGGGAGTTGTGTTGGGAGCCAGAGGGTCGCTGAAGTCCCCGAATGGACTAAAAGTACGGAGTGTGGATTGGTAGCGGGAGAGATGCCACTTCACCTCCTGGGTGCTGCCAGGTGCCCTTGAGCAAGGCACTGTACCCCCCCAACCACTCAGGGCGCTGGTCTAGCTGGCAGCCCACTCACTCTAACCGCTCTCCATTTGTGCATGATTAGGTCCTGAGCATGTGTGTGTATTTCAGGCCTGTGTGTAGTGATTACTAACAAACAGTGTAAATTGTAATTTCCCCCTCTGGGAATCAATAAACAGTACAAATTATTATTACACGGAATGCAAGACATATTTAGATACCCCTACAACTGCTGCCTTTGCATAATCTCCTTTTTCTTAAATGCTGTGATTTGTGTGCATGTCTTTATCTTGTCTTTTGTGATTTGGGAGCACTAACAGTTTTTTACGATTGCCAAACAACAGTGGGCACAGCTGGAGCCACTTTTGCAAAAGGTTCATGTGGACCAAACTTAAGTTTGTTTTTCATTTCTTGAACACAAAACTGTACAACTCTACACACTTATCCCATGGCTTTTACCACAACTTGCACAACACTGTGAATTTACAGCGCTTTGTTCATATGCTAACACACTGCTGTCACAACTGTTAACCACGCATTCAAAACAGAATAGATTTCAATTGAATTTCAACCACTGCTGATTGCAATTTCAGTTGAAAGACTAAGCAGGTGTAGTTAGTGAACAAATACAGTATATATAGGGAAAGCTCAGAAAGCCTTTTTTGGAAAAAAAAAGAAATACCAAATAAGAATGAAACAGTTAATCACTGTAATGTTTGACAGAAACAGTGAACAGTTAAAAGAGCAACAATACCAATTTATCCAGGTAAGAATTCTGAGGTTATATACACAGATAAAGAAAATGTGAAAAACACTACATTTAGTATAGTAACACTGCACACTTACTGTTATTCAGAAAGAAAGGAAGATGGAAGCAATGCAGACACCACATGCATTTGTATTTATAGATGATGCAGATGCATGGCAAGAGGGGACATCCAATGTGTTGATGAAAACCTGTGGCCTGATGCTGGAGAGAGGCAGGATTAGCCCCACTATTCTTTGTAACTACTATGTAACTTTCATTTGTAACTTTTGTTCTACTTATTACATAAGTTACTACAGACAAAATAAAAAATATACAGTAGATATTGAAGCAAATTGCTTATTTTCATTCTTTCATGTTTCTTAAAACTGTTATAAAATCTAAATGTTCATGTGAAAGAATTTCACTTTTCTCTGAAGAAAATATTAATAAGTGTGAAGTAACTCAAATTATTGAAACTGTAAAGATTAAAGGTTTCTAGTGTCTGTATTGGGGTTTGACGCTAGTGTTTTTACTCAGCGTGTTCTGAGTAACAGTGTGTGTGATCTCAGTGAGGATTGTTCACGTGTTTGGCTGCACTGAGCCTGTTTTGAGACGTGTGAAGAATTGTGTTGTTTGGAATGAGTTTTGCCGGTGATGTCAAGTGTTTAGCTTAGGTGACTGTCAATTTTAATTGGATAATTGATTATTTTGACCTAGCCCTACTAAATACCTTGGTCATAACACACATTTCATTATCTCTGCACAAAAGAAAAACAAACCAGACTTTCTGACTTTTTTTTAAATTTATTTTTTACATTTTTTATTTTGCCACCACAAAAAAAGCTCATCATGCCTCACAAGGTTGGCTCTTAGGCTACAACTGTTTTTACATTAGATTAGATTTAGCTCTTGATGGAAAGCTTAGAAAGGTCAGTGGGTGAGATACTCCTGTTTCAGGAACTAATCAAACCTGACAACCCCATCAAAAAGGTCCAAGCAACTGCTGACAGATTCTAAAAGAAATTTGACTGTGTGTGTGTGTGTGTGTGTATGTGTGTGTGTGTGATTGTGTGAGTGAGTGAGTGAGTGAGTGAGTGAGTGAGCGATAATGTGTACATTTACTTCAATGGTGTGTGCGTCCATGACTGTGTGGCTCTATACCTGCTACTCTGGAGTGTCTGTCACTAGCTTCCATCACATTACCATACAGCCGTGACATCTCTGGCAGCCTTCTGAAGCCTCAAATCTGATAAAACAGAGATAAATCTGATCTCTGATCTTCCTGATGAATATGATAAGACCTGCTTCAGGTTAATGGACCTTGACACCTATCAGGGCCCCAGGAATCACTGAGCCTGGATCAGAGGTGGAAGAGACTGTGGAGGTAGAGTAAGAGGGAGTGAGATCTGGGGGTGGGGTTAGTAGAAGCTGCCCCGGAGAGGTGCTCGCAGGCTGGGCTTGGATGACAGCCATGGCTGGGTGACGGTCCAAAGCTCCATGCAAAGCCCCCTTCTCTTGTCTGTGGGAGAGAGGAGGGGCTCATTCTAAATCATTCTTGCATGCACGCACGCAGGCGCAAACACACACACACACACACACACACACACACACACACACACACACACACACACAACCTTCTGTCTCTATTTTCCTGTTTTTACTTCTACCATCCCATCTTGCTCTCTCGTGTATTCTTGTAGACTATCACTCTCTTTTATTTCTGTTTTCTCTTCCTCACACACATTCACACACATGCACTTTCGCATACAGGGATCAGGGGGATATATAGGGGTGTGGTAGAGCTAGTGATGAGCTCTGCTTTGATGCCCAGTGGGAGATTACAGGGCCAAGAAGCAGAGATAAAAGTACAACTGAAAACACAGGTATCTGCTCCTGCTTATGCCTTACAAACACATTCATACATTAACACACACATCCATAACACATGTTCCGAGTCGGCCTAGGATGCACACACACAGACACACACCTATATACACACTAACATCTAATGGTTAGTCAGTGACACTGAGGTCTTAGCCCCTGTCTGCCAGTCCTCATTTGTTTCCCCAGCCCCTCCCATGTGTGTGTAGCAGTAGCACTTGCTACCGGGTGTCTTGTTACTCCTCAGAAGGTCTATTGATTTAACTCTTGCCACAATCTATAACACTATTGTCTTGCCTTAAGTGTCTCATCTGTACAATTCACTGGCAGGAGTCTATACATCAAAAACCCTGCCTGTTTAAGGATATTGGTATTCTTCAACATGCTGGGGAAATATATATAGTATATATATATATATATATACTGTATATATATTTTACTCCGTGAATTTTACATTTCTTGCACACTCAACCTTACTTTTTTTTATAGCCAATCATAACAAAGGTTGGTATGGGTATGTTTTTACTACCATTTTTTTTTTACGAAGTTAATATTTTATTTTACAATATCATATAGCAGTGGTGTAGAGCGGGAGTTATGGTTTGGATTTTTCCAGAATGGGACATAGATGAGATAGTCTGCAGTGTTGTGAGGTTTTGGCATATTGGAAAAAAGAAATGGCACCCTCTGGTTGAAATACACGCATAGGCCTACAGTTGAGGAAATTAAAAAAAAGAAAGGTTTGGAGAAAAAAGGTTCGGGTTTGGGCCTCAAAAGGCCTTTAGGTATGTTGCTAGATCTGGTTTACTTCAAATCTCAAATACACTTTTTTGGTTTTAGTTTAGATATTTGAACAGATGTTTTCATCATTTTTGTCCAAGCAGATCAAATCTACATGAAAGCAACAAGTCACACTGCTAGAAAAAGGCAATCACATCTTCTGGTGTGTGAGAGACACTTTTGTGCAAGCTGCCAATGTTTGGCCTGAAAAACGTTATAGTCCAATATTCTTTACAGTAATTGTAAGCTCTATATTAATATTGCTTTCATACCTTTCTGAAGCAATAGCAATGGGAACTATAAAGAATATCAGTACTTAGGCCTACATGTTACTCATTTGATGTACCAAAGTTTACAAGATTCAGCCTGAAGTGCACAAATCTCAAGGTTACCCTTCGGAATTTGGCAAGATCTTACAATTAAATACCTTCAAGTGACACTCCAATAGAAATCATTGAAAAGGGAATTTGGCCTCTAAATTGGTATGAGTGAGTGTTTAGAGAAAGTAGGATGAGTGTTTGGGCAGGTTAATAGCGTTAACGTTCAACAGCAAAATTCCAAGACAACGCAGTTTCTTTACGACAGGGTTGTGCGTCCAATGTTGTGTGGTCCCTTGCTAGAGAGGTACCATTACGTTGCCTCTGCTGTATGGCCTGCATTATAAGCAGCTAATTAATAGAATACGAGGGGTTTTGACTAACAACTTGGCCTTGCCTTATTACAGTCAAAGCTTTAGATAAATCATTAATAAATGTGAAAAACCAAATAGTAGGCCAAATGTAATGTGTTGAGAGCTGCTTTCCATTCCACAGCTACCATGCAGTACGCATGGTAGTATGCTGTTTGTTGTTTCATGTCTCTATCCTTCTACAGCCTGTTTCCTCTGTCCATTCCAAATTATCCTTCTGGTTTATGTTTTATCTTTCTCTCCGTGTTGCCAGTGCGCTCTGCCGCTGATCACTGGCACTCCATCTATCTCGCCATCACGTTAAGAACCCTAAAGTCACTCTGAGATCTGGTTGTCACGGTGAGGGCCTCTGTCACCGTGGAGACATCAGCAGTGTAATCCGTGGGAGGTACATGTACCTCATCCTAGTTACTTACGTAGGGCTCAGCAGGATGTGACTCGGGCCCAGCAGGAAGTGGTGGTGATTAGAGAGGGACAGGGATATGGAGATGCCATTACACTGAGAAATGATCAGAGGTGTTTCATTAGGAACCGCAACCCCCCCCCAGACACACACACACACACACACACACACACACAGTCTGCATTAGTACACGAGGTGCAGTGATATTACAGTTTAATTAATCTTTCTAGCAACTCCTCGTGTTTTAAATCTGTCTATCTATCGATCTATCTATCTATCGATCTATCTATCTACATATCGATCTATCTATCTATCTATCTATCTATCTATCGATCTATCTATCGATCTATCTTACTGTCTATCTGTCTATCTGTCTTTCTCATGAACAAAATATATTCCCTCTCTGATGCACACCGTTTCACAAATAATTCATTCCATCTCTGTATTGGTCCAGAATATTTACACTGAAAATCAAATTCTGTTGTTGTTGTTTCTGGTGCAGGCATGAATAAAAACATGAGGGTGATTTTCTAAGGCAGAATAATGTGCCATTGGCGCTTTTTCCTCTGGAGTTCCATTGCCCTAAAATGAGGCCGGTCAGACAGGGAGTGATGGCGTTCCATGATGGTATTATACGATCACTACCTACCCGCACGTGTTCTTCACCCTCTCCCGTGCTCCCCTTCTCTTTCACTGTATCCCTCCTGCCTTATTTTAGCCTCACCCCAGTGTCCAAATAATAAAACCAGCCATTTTGGATCCGCATCACTGTCATTCCATTATGACGGGAGCATGCAAGCGTGCACGCACATGGGCAGAGATCACAAATATGTATGGAGTAATGCACACCCGGCCACACACACATTGTTTCACAATGCTAAAAGCTTCCAAAAAAAAAAAACATTGTAAAATCAGTTTGTGATGGAAAGATATTGTAGCTATTACAGTATATGCTGACAGATGTTCAGTTTTATAGCAGTTTTCAATGTCAGAATACAGCACAGCTGGAAGGGAACA
Source organism: Etheostoma spectabile (assembly GCF_008692095.1). Taxonomy (NCBI): domain Eukaryota; kingdom Metazoa; phylum Chordata; class Actinopteri; order Perciformes; family Percidae; genus Etheostoma; species Etheostoma spectabile. Next base: position 16,238,389 of record NC_045754.1, on the reverse strand, counting down.
TGGTATACTGTGACCTTACTGATCTATTTCAGTAGTAGCCTAATTGGACTCATACATACATGGGTGCACTATACATATCCTTTGACTAGACTACTGGCACCGTAGATGTGATAAATACATAATTTAACCAATGTTTACTGTCCAAATGATGTGTTGCTCTCTGCCTTTGCATGGTTGCATTGGCCCTGTTATTCTTGAAACGTTTCACTAAAAATTCAACATTCTTCTATTACTGCATTTTGGCCATTTCGGTAATTCTAACTCTTATTCTGTCTTTGAATAGGCAGTACATCCAAGCCATACTGTTCATTTATCCAAGCTGAAGGTTTCTATTGAATGTAACAACGGGCTTACGCAAAGTAATGTTCATAGCAGGAACTTGATCCTTGGATGATGGCTGTGTTAAGATGGCAGATAGGGAACGAAATCCTCCCCAGCGGTGCCTTCATCTTTGATATGTAGGCCCTACTCGCATATTGGCTCCCTCTATGAATATTTCACGTGTTTATATATATTTACACACACATTTTTATTAGGGGGAATTATGTCTTGGAAATGTCAAGGTTAATTTCCTGGTAAGGGGAGAGAGTGAGACAAGGGGGCGAGACTTGCAACAAGGAGAGGAATGTGAAGGATTTGAACATGCGTGCGCACGTGCGTGCTTGCGTGCATGTGTGCGTGTGTCTGAGAGTCACTCTGTGGGTACAGGTCGGTGTTAAACAACCACACAAGAGAGGTCAGTAACCCATGTGGGAAGTATAGAAATATATTTATTATTCACAATTCTGTGTCGTAGCAAGAATTTGTTCAGATTTAAGAGAAGAGAGATTGAAAGACAGGGATTAAGAGAGGGAGATAGGATGTTTAGCAGGAGTGTGCACAGTAAATATTTTCATCCATTTCAGCTCAGGCTACATACCTGCTCTAAAAAAGAAGAAGAAACAGGCACAGCAAAGGTAAAGAGAGAAGGTAAAAATATGTATAATTACCAAGGCTGATATTCTTGTGTTGAGTATATTTACTCCAAGAAGGTCATTCTTGTCAAGCACAAAACTATTAACATTTCAGTGCAAACAATAATGAATGAACAAAACTAAATGAACATAAATGCAGACGTCATAATGCCGTTCTCCTCAGACAACTTTTACCCTGCAGTGATGAGAGTGAAAGTTTAGACACCTCAGAACAGAACAAGCAAAAGGTGAGCTGGATAAAAAAGTTGATTTTCAGTCAAAAAAAAAAAAAAAATCCCTGTACCTTGACATGCACAAACAAAAAATGAAGTGCATATTGCTGTTTTAGTTCTGTGCCCCTGCCTTTTCTTGTTTCTTCCATCCAATTTACCCTCTTTCTTTCTGTTTGGTGAGACATTTCCCCCTCCGCTACAAAGCCATCGTCATGTTCAGTGCTTTTCTACATAAGTGTTTCATGTCACTCCTTTTCCCGTAAAACACACTTGCCAATTCTGTGTGTTCTTGGTCTTATATTTGGGCTTAAGAGTGTAGGTGACATTAAAGAGCTATCACTTTCTGTCATTTCTCTACTTCATACACCATTTGATCTGAAGCTAGATATGACTTTAAGATGTGGATGCGGACACACACACACACACACACACACACACACACACACACACACACACACACACACGGAATGTCTGCATGCAAACATGCACTAGCGCAAACAATGTGCACAGACTGTCTGACTGACAGATAAACTGTTTGAGGGAACACATGCACACTCAAACATGTGCAAAAACACACCTTTATCTCGCAAAGGCTTTTATTTTGTGTATTTCCTCCGAGCCAAACATCAAAAGGCGAAAACCATCTCACATCACACAGACAAACAACAATATTAAAATCCTCGGTACTCGACAATGCCATTTTCAAATGCCCCACCCTTAGCAACTTGTGGAATGGGTTGAAGGAAAGGAAGATTCAAACAAACAGACATGAGTACACAACAAATACCACCTACAGCCAATAAAATATGCATGGCAGAGGACGACTACCTTTAAACTGACTACTGTCAGAATTAATAACATGCACAAAAACACAACAACAGTGACTTTCTTCCACAGGTGTTTGTCTGTCGTCGTATCCATGTTCTATTTTTGCACTATACTTGCTTGTGCATGTTAGTGCTCTGAAATATAATACAGCACTATAGTGTGATGGCAAAATACATCAGAAGCTCTTAATATTATACAGGTGACAAGAAAAAAAAAGCAAAGCAACAAAGTATGTTGTTTAAAAAAAAAAAAAAATTCTATATTTATCTTACTACTTTATTTCAGACAAATTTTCATGACACCCATATATAGTACCTTAAAATACTTCTTAACATGAGATGAATCATTTCAAGCGCTGAACAGAATTCTTGGAGTACAAAATGTTCAGAAAGTCAAAATGAATGCACTCAGATTGTAAGAATGTGCCCGTTTGAAAAACATTGATATATTAGATCCCAATAACTCATCTTTTCTTTTACTCCTGCCTTTGTTCACTTTCTTTCTGATCTGTAATTGAAAAAACCTGCCATTTTTATTTTTTTATTTTACACCGCTATCTAAAGGCTAAATCCAAAACACCAGCCAAGAGGTTAGCCTGGTCACCTGGCACCCACAGGCAACCCCCCCCCCCTTTTCTCTCCCTCTCTCTCATTCACGCACACACGCACGCACGCACACACACCTGGCGGCTGTGCTTCAATAAACTGTAAATTCCTCCTCTGCGCCCACCGTACCCAAGCTAACCCTTTAAAAGTCAACCGCCTCCACCTTGTAATGCATGAACACACACGCACAGACACACACATACAGTACATACTTATCCACAGTCACACACAACAGACAAGCCCAAACACACACAAAAACAATGTGGCTTAGTGGATGGTATCAAATTTAGTGGCCACGGGGATCTGGCTGGGGTCGTAAATCTATATCTAACATGTGAGAAAATCTCTACATGAATATCTGGAGACACAGAGAGAGAGAGAGAGAGAGAGAGAGAGAGAGACAGAGAGACAGACAGTGGGATGCAGATCGAGAGACAAAAGGAAAGGAAGCCGAAAGGAAAGTATTAGTCTTATGGGGAGAAGGAGAGCCACAGACAAACGGCATCAGTAAGAGACAGGAGTCTGAGCGAGGTATGGAAGAAAATAAACAGTAGAAAAACTGAGTGAGAGAGTGGGCGACAAAGCACAGTGGAGGGGAGAATGAAGAAGTATGAGGAAAAAAAGGTAAACCGGCACAGGAAGAAATAGAAAGATAGACCACGCAAGAGAGTCACAGACGGAGGCTTTGACAGTGAGAGATATATGGGCGGAGAGACAAACCGAGGGAGAGAAGGAGGGCTGAGAGACAGACAGACAGACAGAGAGAGATACATGACCCCTCTCTCTCTAACAATGGCTCTTCATGTGGTGCCCAGCTTAGCAGGCGAGCCGCTGGAATCAGGAATGTGGAATGTGGGATTTCAGGCTTGGAAGTGATAGCTACTGTCTGTGTGTAATATTTAGGGCCAACACAGGGAGCCTCTGGCATGCCATGAAACACATGGACGGCGTTGCTTTTTCTGCTGCAAGTCGGTTTATGTCTCTTGCGTGTACGTGTGTGTGTGTGTGTGTGTGTGTGTGTGTGTGTTTGTGTGTGTGTGCATGGCTGCATACTTATGTACAAAAGTGTAGAAACAGTTGTGCACATAGCTAGATATTGTCCAATATTGTTGAGGATTTTAAAAATGTTTACACATCTAAGAATAACAACAGTGAATTTTTCTTTCTCTCAACTGTCATATTATTTCTGTCAATTAAATTATAGCTTGTATGACGTGTTGTAGAGGAAATATCTAAATTTTTTACTAAGTAAAAGTAGCAATAACACAATGTAAAAATACTCTGCAAGTAAAGTAACATTTTAAATAATAAGAAGAAAAGAAAAGGAATAATTGCTAATTATGTTATATTTTTATATACTACTAAGATTAAAAAAGACAACCCTTTAGTGTGTATGGCCGAGATGATGCTAATTCTAATTCTTTACATGCTGTTTAATAGTTTCATCTTTCAATGCAATGCATCATTTTATTTGTTGATCCTATGTTCTGTATGGAAATGTGAATTGTCAAAGTAACTAGCTGTAAAATATATGTAGTGGAGTTAAAAGTACCGTATGTTGTGGTATAGTAGGAAGTAGCATAAAATGGTACAGTACTTGAGTAAACATACTTGGTTACTGCTCACCATTCTCCCACGATTGTATATCATAAATATTATGATGACATAAAGCCCTGAGGGTCCAAACTCTGATCCACAAATAAAAAGTTGAGCAAACCCCGTTCAGAGGAGTCTCCTCTGTTGCAAGTATACGCACACACACACACACACACACACACACACACACACACACACACACGCAAACCCACACATACACTGTATATTGTCACTCTTTGTCTCTCACTCAGCGTCTCCCTCTCACACGAAGCTAACACACACTGCTGCTAACACAGGAGACAGTTGTTGCTGGCCGCCCCAATGCCTTTCATGGCTGTTAGGCCAAATCCCATGAATTATGGCTCTTCCAGATGTAAGAGATTTCTAAGCTGCCTCCAACGGCCTGCGGTCTGTGGTGAGAGAGAGAGAGAGAGAGAGAGAGAGAGAGAGAGAGAGAGAGAGAGAGAGAGAGAGAGAGAGAGATTTCGGTTTATGCAGTGTCATCCAAAAATCCATCTTCCTGTCTCTATCCCTCACCTTTATTTTCTCTCTGTGTTCTATCAGTAGAAAATCTGTCATTACTTCCAATTACATCTGGACAAAATATAATTTTACTTCTCACACATTTGATTTTTTTTAGGAATATCTGACTTACATCTGGATGAAAGAGTGACTGCCTTGCACGTTTTTTAACAGTGGGCTGGCCATTGGATATGTTCCGAGGAATATATTTTTCCAGGTGAATGACTGGGTGTTTGTGTGAGATGAAATCACAACACATTCTACATTTTTCCTTTCTATGTATAACCTTTTGGTGATTTTGTATGTAAACTCACGTCATATTCAATGTACCAGCGCAACAAAGGCATTTACATAGTCATCATTAATTATCACATTCATTATCAGAACATATTTAGTAGCCGTCGTACATTTCTTAAAAACTACCAGTTGCTGCAGGATTATTGACACATTGATCATTTTGTGTGAGCATTGCATTAGCTTAATTTCCCTGTATGCACATCAACACTTAAAATTCATCCCCCATCATTCTCTTACTTTTTTTGGTCTGCTCTCACTCTTTCTCTCATTAGTACTTCGTAACCAGACAGTTTATTTGAAATTATGAAAGCATTACACTCTCTGATGTAGCAGTTTAAAAATCAATAGCTGAAACCTTAGCTGCCTCACTTAAGCCCTCTCCTATGGCAAAGGGGATGTCTCTTTCTCCCTCTCTCTTAAATGGTAATTTCATTTGCAGTCACTAAGACCTTACCGATAATTACCAATGCCCTGAGAGAGAAAGGCGAGTGAAAGAGAGTGGGGAGAGATGGGAGACAGGAGAGGGAAAGAGGAGAGATGGATTAAGAAAGGAGAGTGAATGCCAGTCATTAGAAAAGCTTTCCTCTCTCCCTCCTTTGATCAGAGTTAAGAACACATTGCCTTCGCTCTATCGCTCCCTGACACCAACCTCTGAAAAGAAAAGATGGAGCACAGGACGGGAAAAAAAGGTGGGGGAGGAAGAGACAGACAAAAAAAAGATTGCTGAAGAACTAAATAGCAGGCCTTAATTTTGACATTGAACCCTCTCTGTTCTTGGGTTACACCAGGGCCGTCCATTTTCAGAAAGCTCCATCATCCATTTTCCCCCCCGTCTTCATCTCTCAAATGAACTAATCAGAAAAAAGGAAAATGAAGTGTCCTGCAGGATCCATTTCTCTGGAAGCATATGGCAATGATTGATGGGGGACAACTTTGACTTTCTCAGGTCATCCTCCTCGCACACATCTGGGAACATGCAATAATTCTCTTAATTTTAGACCCCTTCCCTTCCTTCTGCTCCTTTTTCTATCCTTTTTCAAAGAACTTCAATTTCACTTTAGCAAAAAAAAAGAGCCTCCACTCAGCCTATCCCTCCTCTTTCTTTCTCTCTCAAGGCTAACACAACCAGTCATTTGGGCTGGAATAAAGGTGCCGCAGTGGTTGCCAGATGTTTATAAAGACTGTTGGGGTAATCCCCTTGTTTTTTTATGGCTCCCATGATTTTTCTTTCTTGCTTAAAAAAGCCTTAAGAACCACTCATGTCATATAGCTATGCTAACTGGATTTACCATGTGTGCAACGCTAGTTGATATTTCATCATGACAAATACTGTAAAAGAGCCACAAGGAATATGAGTTACCTTTGTTTATTGCTTTTAAATGGATTCCAGTATGAAGACAAGTTTTGCAAGCTGCACATCCTGAGATTTATGCACATCCAGTTCAAACTAAAAGGGGGGGGGGGAGATCTGTTTTTTTTTGGTTTCTCAAAGCAAAATTAAATGTAAAGAAAAGTTTAAAAAAGAAAATTAGACCAATTGTTAATTCAAATCCATTTGAAATTCCAACAAGCTTTACCTTTTGAGTGAGTGCATGACATGGGGGGGGACAGACAGACAGACAATCATCTCCAGTCTCCCCGACAGCAACTGGGCCTTGTTAGCTGTGCATTGAAATCATCTTTGACTCAGGGTTTACAATAACAGAGAGGAACTTCAACCACTAAATGCTTTCGGGAAACCCGCCCGTCCTCCCTCTGCCATGTGATGATCCCACCTCTGAAATATTCAGCACCATTAACATTCCGATGGGTATCATCCCCTTTCAGACACAATTCGCTCTGCTCCTCAGACCTGTGGGCCAAGGCAGGGAGAGGCCCGAAGCAGATGCTATCTCTTCTCATTCTTCACAAGATCTGTCCTCCTCCAAACACACACTTTGAGTGTTATATTTGGTGCAGAGGAAACAATCCACTGACTAGTGACAGGATCTTTAAAAAAAAAAAATATATATATATATATATATATATATATATATATATATATATATATATATATATAATAAGATTTAGTATGAAATATGTGTCATTAAATATGATTTTCTTTAGATGTAAATGGTGGCATATTTTGCTCCATGAATAACATATTTAAGGACACTTAATTATTTTGCATGTAGTTTTAATTTTCTTTTTACTTCAGCTTGTATCAGCTAACTTAATTTTACTCTTCAGATAGTGTTCTGTTATCTTTAGATACCCAACCATTAAAAACTTCCATCAGTGTTATTGGCCAATAAAGCTGAAAAGTGTTTGATCTTAATTGCTAATGATGTGACTATGTGGGTAAATTGTTTTGCCAATCAAACCTTGTGTTCTCTCCTATACTTATAGCTGCTTTCATGTTGTCAAACCTCACAGTTAAAGTGCCCACAATTAGCTAGGTGTGGGTGTGGGTGTGTGAGGGTGTATAAGTGTGTGTGTGTGTGTGTGTGTGTCTAATTGTGTGTGATCATGTGAGAGACGGAGCACTACACTTTAAGCACAATTAGCTAGGCATTTAGGCATCTTAATTGGTGACATTCGATCTGAGGCGCTCGCTGATGAACCACTTAGCAGCAGACTTATGGATTAGCAAACGCCACAGCTCTCTCTTCTCAGATGTAACTAACAGGCCAGGAATTAGTGCTCTTAACACCGCCTTACAAATGAAGACAGCTGTATTGACTAGCACGGAAAACTACTTTATCTTCCACTTTGCTTTTGCTAAATTCACTCTTACTTCTGTTCTCGGTTCTTATCATCTCACGTCATGCGTTTTCTCTTCTTATCAACTGAAGCAAGCTTTTGTTTGAATTTAGCTTTCTCCCGGACGATTTCAACCGCCATATTGGCAGCGGGCCACTCACATTTGGCCTGAAGCTGTCTCAGTTGTCTGGGCAACATGCGCTGGGGCTCATGGGAGCCTCATAAATGTCATGTATCGACGGAACCGCTCGGGAGAGCAGGAAGTCCTTGCCAAAAAGAAGATAGATAGAGGGCCACTGGTGTTGGGGATGCCATGTTGCATTAAATCATGTTTGTGCAAACATACACATGCACACAGATGTGCATGCAACCATGCATACAAATACACTGACACTTGCCAACATTTGCGCTTGTAAACCGGCAGGTATGCATGCAGTGATCACCATCAACAAAACATACACAGATATTACAGAGTCCTCCTCCTCTACTCTTTATTCTTGCCCTCCCCTTTTAGAGTAACCCCTGTTCAAGGAGCCAATTCAGCAGCCTCCACCCCCGCCCTCTGTAGGTGTGTCACATCTTTGCCACACTTTCCCCTCCCCAGGTCACTGTCATGTGCCTGGACCTACTGAGCACAGAGGCTTTAAACAGGAGAGACAGCACTTGTCCGTTAGATTAGCGTGTACCCGACGTCACATGCCTTCGCCTGCACACGTCACCACTTGTCTGGAGGTGCCTGTCGAGGTTCATTAGAAAATGCCAAGATTTAAGGAACAGAGAAATTTTGTCAAAAGGTAGACAAAAATCTCCAGGATGAATGTGATGTGGTTTCCTTATATGCAGGGCCATATCTTTCATGTTGTATGTTATGAAAATGCTGGTAGGAAAATAAATTACGTATTATTTTCTTTTTTATTAATAAAATGCCTTTTGAATTGTAGCTCAGATCAGAAATGAATATTTCTGACCCCACATTATTATTCAACATAAAACACATATTCTAACCAACAAAGCAACTGCAGGCCGAGACGGGGGCCAGTCGGCATTTCAAACGGCCCTGAGATTCCAGATATTCTAATACCGTGGGACCTCCTCTCATATTTATTGTGGGAATCAGAATTTATGATGAGTAAATTGGGCTTCTTCATCTGTGTGCCGGGGGGGTTGCAACATGCGGCCGAGATGGCTTGACTTATTGATTACAGGGAGCAGTATGCCCCATTTCAAAGGGAAGGAGAGCCCCTGCCACGCAACTTTTGAGAATTAATTTGCCCGGCATGGGCCTTCATGAGAAACACATGTCTGTATACACACACACACACACACACACACACGCACACACACACACACACACACACACACACACACACACACAAAGATACAAACAGGCACCCACAAACCAAAGCCTGCAGGTAAAATAATCACATACCAAAAAAGAAACAGCTACATATGCATGCAGCACCCCCCGCCCCCTCCCCTCCCCTCAACACACACACACACACATACATGAGACCAATTTTTGCAGTGTTCCAGGTGACAAGACAAGGCCATTTTGTTGTAACCAAAGATTGTGATCGTACTTGCTGACACGGGATTAAACACACACTAAGGCATCTCAAACATTCTCCCACCGTCTGACAACATTTCTTTTCTACAGAAACAATAGTTCATTTGTAACTTATACATGGTATTCACAGCAGCTTTACTAATGGTGTTTCTGTTTTTCAGATTTTTTTTTTCTTTTAAATTCGGGATATTTTTGGAAACCAAATATAGGATAGGAAAAAAGAAGAAATTCAAACCCTGTGACTGCAAAGAATTCAAAGAAAATCTTTCACATTTTATCTTTTCACATAAAGTAAAATCCAGTGACACTGTAACTGTACTGGGAGCATATACGACTCCGACACGGTCCCATCCAAAGCATTTCTCCAGATCGAGCCACAGCTGAACTACCAGTGGTTCATCCCTGGCATTGTCCACTTGATCACCCTCTGCACTCAGACACCAGCTCCTATTTCACCAGCAGCACCCGCGCTAATTTATCATCATGGTCATGACAGACAACACATCTGTGTGTGAATGGATTGAGTGAGGACAGAGGGAAGTGAAGGAGGGACAGCAGTGAGAGCGAGGGACGGAGGGGGGGCAGAGAGAAGGAAGAGTAGGAGGAAATATGGTAGCAAGGAGGATTCAGATCGCACAATCGGCAAGGCTTTTTAAGGGTCATATTTTGTTTGAAGGGCCCAATCCTACCCTTCGCTCGACCTCTCTCTATCCCTCTTGCCTCCTCCCTCATCACACGCTGTCAGCTAACCCCCTCAGCAACTGGACAGCTCATTGTCTTGGGCTATCTTATATTACAGCCCATATACTGCAGGTGTGATATGGAAAAGCATTAAAGAGCTTAAGGAGTGAATTGAGAATGTAGACCTGCAGAGGTTTACGTTGCCATATAAAACTGTAGCTTCACAGACTACGAAAGGGCAAGTCTGTGACGCCCGGCTTCTCGACGCCGGTCCCATATGAAAGATTCTTTTTAAAAATATGTATAATTTATTTCTAATATACTGTTGGTTGACTGACGCCGGTGCGTTTGTCAGCATGAACAGACGTTCTAGTGATGAGCTTGATGGGCAGATAGGTGGAACTATGGATGGACAACATATGGGGAGACACACTTGCACGCATGTGTCTTGGGTTCACATGTGCATGCTCATAGTTATACGGTACGGTTTGTGTGTGGTTGTGCGAACATGCATACATACATGTCAAGACAGCAGGTGTGCGCATACACGCATTCTCGTGTGTGTTCAAGCAAGCATATCTGTTTACTTTTACTCTCCAAAACCCACTCACATTTGAATGTAAGAGACAGGACACATCTCCCTGCTCTGTGAGCCGCTAGACAGCTCTGTCAGAATATTTTAGAGTGCACACACACACACACACAGACACACACACACACACACACACACACACACACTCACACACACACACACACACACACACACATGCCTCCCTGGGGTACCCCATATGCGGCGCCTGGGGAGTTCAAAATGGGACTTTTTAAAAGCCAAAAACACTTCTACCGAACAAACTAGTCTCGCTTAATAATACCACATCTGTGTTTCTCTCTCCTCTTTCACGACAGGCCGTCATTATCTACAAGGGGTGGGTGTTTTCGGCTGCTTTTTAGGGAAAGGTTGTGGTTGTTGTTTTGGTGTCTGAAAGCCTTTCTACATGACAAGACAAATAGACTATAAACTATTCGGAATCTATGCATCAACAAATACATTTTGGTATGGAAATGAAAAAAGGAAGAAGTTTGGGAAATGTGGATTTAGCGTGAAGCTACTACAACTTGGAAACTCCTGAGCCATTCAATTGACTGAATTGTTTATTTTGGACCTGCAGTACATGCTGCAATATTTTGATGTGCATTACATTTAGGAATCAAGAAAATCTGTTGTTGAATGTCTTCTATTTTCTTTTTTTATACCGCAAGAGACGAACTAGCGTCTTTTTTCTTTAGTTGAGGTAATTGAACTTATGTACACACCGACTCACAAAAACAAACAGAAACAGGCTCCAGGCACACAACCAGTATGTATTAAGACAAACACACATGCACCTTCTGCTCTTATGAAGATAAATATGGCAAGGGGTAGATTTTCACCCGCACCCACTGAATGGGACACACATTCATCTTTTAACTGTATTTGGTGTTTTGGGGTGTGTGTTTGTGTGTGTGTATGTGTGTGTGTGTGTGTGTGTGTGT
>NC_045754.1:16224464-16226822 GCF_008692095.1 Etheostoma spectabile | reverse complement strand
GTGTGTGTGTGTGTGTGTGTGTGTGTGTGTGTGTGTGCGTGCAGGGGGGATGCATATTGGGGAGCAACGAGGGTTTGTGCACCTCACTGCTTTTTCAATGTATGGAAATGTATGTGCATTTTTAAAGTAGGGGGGCTAAATTTATTTCTCTTCCCCACATGTACCCTTCGCCCCTTCCCCTCTCTCCACACCTTATTCCCGGAGCTGATAGACCTATGGATGCATGATAGATGGAAAGAGAGGGAGAAATAGGAAGATGGAGGGGGGGTCTCTGCAAGGATGCATGCATGCATGGATGTATATATATTGCACCCCCCTCTTCTTTTCCTCTCCAACACACGCTATAATGTCACTAACACACACACATGCATACACACCTCTGAATGCAGGATTCATGTGCACACCAAACGTAATCCATAGTTTTACATAATGGGGAGGAGGAAAGAGGGGAGCCGAGCCGGCTCCTGTAGCTGGGTGATAAAGATAATGTGAATCATCGGACTCTTTCTCTTTCTCTGTGAATGTATACACATTCACCTAGGGAGAGGCTGATATGCTATAGGGGAATATAATAAGATATGGAGAAGGCCCCCCCTGATCTTCAAGAACACATGTGGGTCATATGTGTGCTTTGTGCAATTTTCACAATGTAGAAGAGTTATGCTTCACGGTATGCAGAGATTAAAGGAAATTTTTCCAAGTGCAAGTCGCATGTGTGCGAAATGGCAAAGTTATTGCATTATTTGCAAGTATTGCTTAAATGCAATTGCACTGGGAATACACAATTGAGTGCACTGTTTTGACATGCAATTGATGGATTTTCTGCACGTTTGTATAATAGTATGTTGGCGTTTGTTTGTTGCTGGAATTAATTATGCAAAAAGTTAGCAACACACTCTTCATACAAACAAAAAGAAAAGTCACTGTTAATTATTCAGAGCAAGTTAATTTTTCCTGAATATAATTAAAGGCATTTAACCATCAGGGACAGAGTGAGATCAAAGATGTATATTTGATGTCATGCAGATAGCATTTTTAAATTAGCAAACCCTCTTAACTTTATAATTATCTTTGGTGGGAGAACTGAGGCAGGACGTTCTTTTGTGTTAATTCTGGGTCTGAAATAGTCTCCTAAGAATTAGAAGAAAATTAATTAGAAATAATTGCAAATAGACATGCAGATTGCATTTACAATGCAAATAAATCTTAGCAGAGCAGAAAGTTTCATTTTTTGCCAGTGTTATTCTGTAATAACAGTAAAAATGTAAGAGGACTATTTTTATTCAAATACAATAACTTTGCATAACATTTTAAAGCTATTTATGGTATCTTAACTCATGGTCTGTTTAAATTAAACAATACATTCCTTCACCTTAATTTCATCGCGCAACATGATAATAATTCCCTATTTTTATTTCTGAGAAAAGGATTCATATTTTTGGATGTGTGTGTCACAAACGCTCCCCCCTCACCCCCATGATTCTGCTGAAGCTGACACACACAGTAATGTCCAGATATATCAAGAAAGAGAAATGGAAAAAGGGAGTAAGATAGGGTGTGTGTGTGTGTGTGTGTGTGTGTGTGTGTGTGTGTGTGTGTGTGTGTGTGTGTGTGAGAGAAGGAAGGAGGGGGAGAGGAAGCGAGGGAGAGAGGTTGAATTCTATCTCCAAGTATCAGTCGCCCCACGAAAAATTGGAATTGTTTCCTCCATATTAGGAATCAAAGCTAAGCCCGGTGTTATTGTGTCCACCATTTTGACTGCAGTCGGCAGACCTTGAGGAAGCAGGTGCACCGGGATGAGTGTGTAGGTGTCAGTAGGTTTTATTTATTAATTGTCTTTTGGGGATTTTTTGCAGATCAAAACGTGCACTTCTGTGAATACAACTGTTGTCTGTATGTTTGTGTTACGTTCTTAAAAATATACTGTATATATACATGTATTATCTCGTGGTAAATATGGGTGACTGCGACTAAGTGTGCGGCTGGTGAACAAGCATGTACGCCTGCAGGTGTCCGTGCCTTGTGCATTTATAGTCCCAGGGAACTGTTGAACTCGCCCCCCGCACAACCACACTGTGTGTTTCTAAAGGACCCTTGAACTTGACCGTGGAGGGTGAGGGGTGATGGGACTGGAGCTGAGGCTTAAAACAAACCACTCTGATGGACAACAAAGGCAAGGGGGTGGGGGGGGTGGCTTGGATTGGGGAGTGCATAAAGGTTGAAATTCAAGGGGGAAGGTCCCCAGGGTGCATGTGTGTTTGCGTTAGTGTCTCTTTATGTAGTGTATCAGGTTCCTTTATTCAGTCATCCATTCAATCGCATTTTTCAATTTTACTTTATTTATATACTGTGTGTGTG
>NC_045754.1:16222255-16224450 GCF_008692095.1 Etheostoma spectabile | reverse complement strand
ATATATATATATATATATATATATATATATATATATATATATATATACACACACACCTTCATTAGACTGGACAAATTACATTATGTTTAACATTAGTGCTTTTTTGTTGTTGCAATTACTACCTTTTTTACGTGTTTTTTATAATTGGTCAAATGCTACAATAAAACAGCATGGTGTGGTCATAAAGCTAGTTCACATCAGCAACATGTGTGTGCTAAGATATGCATACTGTATGTGCTGTGTGTCCATGCACACAACATGTGTTTAAATATATTTGTGTATGGATAGTTTGCGTGTGTCCCTGCATGTTTGGGATTGTAGTTTTTGGATCATCATTTAGAGCATATAGTGAGACATAGTTTCGACAGAAAACAAAGCAAAAAGGTTTGAGTGTTTGAATTTGGAAGATTACTGGTTTTAATAAACTGCTAAGAAATATGAGCAAACCACCACTAAACTAAACAACTGACACTTGGACAAGCATTTGTGTGCGAGAGAAATATCTCAAATAGATGAGTTTAAATAAGAAGCTGCAGGAGAAGATGAAAGGAGTCAGACAAATGGGATGGAGAGAGAAGAAGAGGAGGAAGTAAGAGAGGAGGAGGGTTACCAAGGAGAAGAAGAAGAACAAGAAGAAGAAGAAGAAGAAGAGGAGGAGGATGGAGAACAGGTGGGGGGGGGGGGGTGGGAGGGCGTTTGGAAAAGGTCAGGGAGCATAGCATCTTTTGGTGAGAAAAATGAAGGTGTGTGTGTGCATGTGTGTGTCTTCCTAATTGTGCGTAGAAGGTGAGGGGTGAGGTCTAGGCATGCTTCTCACAAAACAGCCGTTAGAGATGGACAGAGGCTGTACTGTGTGTGTGTGTGTGTGGTGTGTGTGTGTGTGTGTGTGTGTGTGTGTGGTGTGTTGTGTGGTGTGTTTGTGTGTGTGTGTGTGTGTTGTGTGTGTGTGTTTGTGCGCATGCGTGCAAGTGGCACATTTGTATGCATGGTGACTGCGTAATGGTGTCGGGTGTGTGTGTGTGTGTGTGTGTGCCTGTGTGTGCGCCTATAAGTGTGTGTTTTAATAGCCACAGTCAGAGAGCCTCTGTCAGACGGTCAGCTAATTGGCCATCTTACAAGTACAGAGGAGGCTGCTCGCAAATTGGCAAAAAGGGCAACCGGCTTCAATCTGAGACCAAACTCCTTTCTGTCACGATGCTGTCCATTAGGCAACAGCTTAAGTCAGGGGAATGGAACAAAAATAAAGAAAAACAGAATACAAAACAGGGGGAAAATAGTGGCGTAATTGTGCTTTGGAGACTTGTGTTGTTGCACTTGACCCGTGTGTAGCGAGACAACGGGGATCATGCCAGATTTAGCGTAAATACAAATTTGGGGGAAACGTTGTCAACTCATTGCTGATGTGGTGTGTGTTTCACTCTTGCCAAAGCCTTATGTATTTTAATCCATGTAAAGTCCCAACTGGGTTCCAATTAGGAAAAGGTTTCCTAGACCATGAGGGGAAACTGATAATTATGCTGTTGACTGTGGTAGTTACTTAGTGTTTGTGTATGTGTGTGTGTTTAGTCAGGGGGACTTAACACACCGTATGATATCCTTTTTTTATCTTTATGTAATGTTTACAATGCTGACGTTAGTTGTATCAAATGATTCTTCATAATTAGACAAGATACAGAGATTCAAATCCCCTTATCTCAGTTGTTTATCAGCAGTGCGGATCCTAAGACAGACACACACACACACACACACACACACACACACACACACACACACACTTGTATATGATGTTGCACACTGACTCTAAGCTTGAAGGAACAACAGACAGATAAAGTTTGAGTGTAGTTGTTTCTGAACATTTTTGGGTCTTGTTTATTAGGCATATGATGGAGTGCTTGTGTGTGTGGATGGGAGGGACTGGACAGTGGGTGGTAGCCTTTTCTTTTTCATCTTGCTGTAATGTTTACACCGCTTATAGTGTTAGCTGTACCAAATGATAATTCATAATTGGGCATGATGCAGAGATTGAAATCCTCTTATCTCAGTTGTTTGCTCACTGCTTTAGGTAAAAAAAATGTAAGCATGAAGGAACAGCAGCCATATTTATACAGTATATAAATATAGATATACAGTATGTGGGAATCTGGTGGCTTTGGCTATGTACATGATGAGGCGTGTGTGTGTGTGTGTGTGTGTGT
>NC_045754.1:16221366-16222245 GCF_008692095.1 Etheostoma spectabile | reverse complement strand
GTGCGTGTGTGTGTGTGTGTGTGTGTGTGTGTGTGCGCGTGTGTGCGCGTGTGCACGGCATTTTGAGTGTGACAGGTAACCTTGTGCCCTAATGCTCTTAAACTCCCCGCCCGCTGTCTAACCTTGAAAAGTGCGAGTGACACTGATGTAGTGGACAGCGCACCTCTCACATCTCAACCTAAATGTTGAAAAATGTCCCCTCAAATAAAATGGATGACCCAACTGTGGAACCCATTGGTATAAAGGCATTGTTTTGCGAGGCTGAGCTGACAAGAAAGCCAAGAAAATCTTGAATTTTCTCTGTATGGTTTTTCTGCCATTTGAAAAGCTTGCCGTTGCAGCAAATAAACAGGCCTGTGTTTATTTTCAGAGCTGCAGTGTTTTGGGGATGCTAAGGCCATCCTTACTGTGTATTCATGAACTCTTATTGTGGTTGCCTCTATTTCCATATCGTGTCGGTGCAAAAACGCCTCACAGAGGGGAATTGAATATGAGATATTACAGCGTTTTTCTTAATCCGTACAGATGGACACGCTGGCGCACTGTATGTACATATTGCCGTAAACTGTTGTAGACTTATTCATATCAGACGAGATTCTGGGAGGGGGTATGGGGTTAAAATCCAACTGCAATTTACAAATCTGAGATCATTTTCACACTCCCCTCTGAAGATTTGTACATGGAAATGAAGGGAGTAGTGGGTTGAGGGGGGCACAAGGAATCTTTTGAGACTGCAAAACAGCATAATTGTTTTGCTATCCAGTCGGGTGTTATACTACACATAATATATGGTTATTTCATACAGCCCCCAGACTGCCAAGATGTTTTCAATTTGGCACAGCCCTGCGATCATGATATCACAGAGAGAGAGAGAGAGAG
>NC_045754.1:16220824-16221356 GCF_008692095.1 Etheostoma spectabile | reverse complement strand
AGAGAGAGAGAGAGAGAGCTTCCAGTCTGGGATGGCCAGAGCAGTGAGAGGGCGATCATTTTGCCAAACTCAAAGGCTTTTTTCCCCCCTCTCTCTCTCTGGGACGAATAATTCCACAGTTGCTGAGGCACTGAAAAAGCAATCTGCGGAATACCCCAGGGTCATGTCTGCGGCCGGATGATTTGTGTGAAATGTCATACATTAAATATAAGTTTAACATTCAGCCCGGTGCACTGTAAAACTGCCCTGTCGTTGCCACAGTCCGCCATTTCCCTCTGTGCAGGGAGGGTTCGGGTTCAGGAAAGCGGTCACAAAGGAGTTGGACACACAAATACACACACACACATACACACCACCCCCTGTGTCTGCCCAATCTTAGAGGGAGTAGGAGGGAAGGGGGGTGCGGACAACGGGGAGTTGTGAGGCCATTCGATCCACAGCTGCATTTCATTTACGAATGCGAGAGAACTTTTTTCTTAAAAAATATATCTATATAAAAAAAATTCCTTCCAATTTCATCTTGTATTTTCCC
>NC_045754.1:16203878-16220814 GCF_008692095.1 Etheostoma spectabile | reverse complement strand
GGGCCAGACAGGCATTGTGAAAACAGGGGTAAAAAAGGGAGGGAGACAGACAGATGGACAGAGAGACGGACAGTTTGTCTAGAGGCAGGTGTTGAATTGGCGTCCAGGCTGAGATGAGAAAGTAAGAGAGGAGGTGAGAAAGGAAAAAAGGGTTGTAACTAATTCATAAAGTTACAGGAAAATAGCAGCCACTGAGAGGAAGAGAGAGAAAAGAAGCGAGAGAGACAGAGGAAAAAGGTGTCTCCAGGGACTTCAGTGAGGCAGTCATCCCAGAGAAAGAGAGAGGGGAGATTCTGTCCATCGTAGCAGATGAGAAAGAAATGACAGAGAGGGTACAAAGGATGTCATCTGCCAGATGGACAACTGATGAGTTTTTCCCTTTTCTCATTGTCTTTCTGTTTTGTTTTTTTTTTCTTCCACATGGCGTGTTTGTTTGTGCTCCGTCTGAGCCTCAGGAAAGTTTCTGCCTGAATGACTACAATAAGATCATGTGTTTGATATGTAAAGGGGAAACGTAGATGTTCAGAAATGTGAAATACATTGAAGATGGCCAACTTTGGTGATGATCAAATGGATGTTTCCAGTACAGAAAGTATAAGACACCATATCTGCCCTGACAAGGATGGGCCAGACCCATTTAATATTGTTCATGAATGTAATAATGTACCTCTTTGCTTTTTCAAAAACATTTTCATCTTCTTGGCACAGTTCAATTTAGTTATTGCCTGGTGGTGTTTGTCAAAATTTGCATCTAAAGAATCCATGCACCCTTTCTAGAAATTCGTCTTATTATTGCCATGAAAGAGCTTACCACCAGATTTATCAATTTCACCTTGAAGGTGTTGTACTCGCCAGTGCATTTGTAAGCAAGTCGGAACTCTTTGAAGACAAACACAGTATTGTACAATCTGTAGCCCCCCTTTCCTACCCTTCACCTCCCTTTCCACTCCCTACTTCAAAGCAGAAAAGCTTAGATGAAGGTTTGGAAAGAAATGGAAAACAAATTGTTCATTTGTATCTGGGAGGAGACCAGACACTTGAGCAAATTCGCTCGGCATTCTCTCTTTACTCACACTGTAGTGAAGTTATCTTAAGGTGGGGTGCGAGGGAGCCATGAAGAGGCGAGGCCCGAACAACTGTTGTTTTTTAAGTCTCAGACAGGCGATCAAATGTGTAAATTAGAGCAAAGCCGGTCAATGATCACCTTCAAGACAAATCTACAGAGATTTAAAATGCAAACTGAAAGAGAATGTCCTGCATTGTTGTGTAGAAGAAATGCCGAATTGATGTTATTTACACTGTGGTAAGAAAACTTACTGAAATATTTACTTTTGTATTTGTTTTATTAAAGCCGAGTTTATTAAATATGTCTACATGTAAAATTACTGCATCAGTGAAGGTCCAACAGAAGTACACTGGAGAATAAGTAGAAGTCATGATAATTGATTGATTTTTTTGTATTAATATGAGTCTAATAAAACAAAAGAGTAATAAACAGAAAACCAAAATGTACCCAAAAGAGATAAAACTATGATCGACAAGGTGTCACTAAGTGCTGAAGCCATAGCTTATCAGGCTTACCTGTAAAACAACAATGTAGGCATTCTTATTTTAACACCTGTGAGAGACTCATCTCCATATATTATTTTATAGAAAAAAGGCCATGTAGCTTTAATCATGAATACAGTTATGCTCTTTCATTGACAAAATAGAGAGGTTTTTCAATGTCAGTGGGCAGGTATGGCTTAAATCCACAAGAACACCCATGACCACATGGAGTTAAATAGATGACTTGTACGAAAGACAAGCATTCAGATAACATGCATATCACCCTGCTCTACTCTCAACGTTGATGCTGGAACCGTAAATTCAAACAATCTAAAATATATAGAGAAACTGCTGCACGCTTAAATATACTTCTGCACCAATTTAGCGTGTCAGTGTTTGATTGATGAGATGAAGGACCATGTGGACCAACAGAATTGTAACTGCCACTTCTCAGTATTACCGGCCTCCATTCAAGCACCAGTGCAGGGTATCAGGGGAATTTAAAGCCGTGTGATTGGTGGAGGTTCAAACTGAGATCAAAAACCTGAGTCAGTGCTTGTTGGCTTGTTTGCACAACAGTATCTATACATACAGTGCATCCCAGTCCAAATTGTATATGGCTGAGGACAAGGCACCCCATACAATAAGGGTATGTCACAGTAAGGTATACTGTATATGTTTTGAGCTTTAGGCCTATGATAAGGAGAAATGGGTTGATGGGAGAAGGCCAGACTGCGGCTCCTTGGCCATTATCCACAGGCAGGCAAATCAAGCCAGCAAATCAGGAACAATGGAGCCCTCAAAGAGCAGAGTGGGGATCAAAGCAGCACTAACTGGCCATTGCAATCCAATTGAAATGTTCACTTTGCATCTCTCCAAAGGTAATAGATGTGGAGAGTGGGAGGTGAAAAGAAAGGGCTGCCCGTTCGCTTTTGACAAGAAATTATGGAAAGTAAGAAGAGAAAAAAGGTGAAAAAATGCACGTGACAGGCTTTGCCTTCTCAAGTCATCTACTGTAGAAGCTTCATAATGTCCCCTGGTTATTTTGACTTTGAATTTGCAAAGACCCTTTTTTTTTTCTTCTTTGAACCATCCAGTGGTAACATTATGATGATATATGAGATGCTATACTATGGCTCTTGTGCATGTGGAGTTCGATTGAGGCAGGCTATTTCTTAAAGTGTCCTCTCGCTCTCTCTCTCATTCAGTCCCCATGTCTCTCTATCTGTATCTCCTTCTCCTCTCTTTGTCTCCCCCATCACTTTCTCTCTCCATCTCCCCATCTCTCCATGTGAATGTGTTGATCACCTGGGGAGATGCTGCATTAATGCTGACGCCCAGTAAAAAACTGAATCTCCTCTTTATTTATCTGCACTAAAATTCCTCCCAATCTTTCCAGCACATTTCACTCAATCACGCAACTCAGGCCATTCCATTAGCCACACAGGGGCGTTTTACCTCATTGAGCACAACACGCCCTGTACTTCTATGAATATAGATTCCCCTAAATTATGTATAATGGGAGTGCTCAGATTTTAGCATTTTTACTAAGAGGGTTTGAGGGTGTATGAGTTGTTTCTGCTGCTTTTTAAGTGCATCTTGAAATCCACCATGTCTGAAAGAGACTGGGGATTGTGTATTTGCTTCCTTTGAGTGTGTAGATTCTAAATGGAGTAATGTGGATGTGTATGAACATCTGCAGTTGTTAATAGGTCAAAGCAAGGTTCACTGAGTGTATGTGATGGATGATTGTGAAACATAAATGTATAGATTTTAGATGTCATTCCTTGCACTTTCTGACAAATCTGAATTTTCCAAACAATTCCTTTGAGGCACACAGTAGGTGGCGGTACACCTTTTTACTGTTGCTTTATTAATATATCAGTAGCACAAGTTGGCCATATCTCTAAAGTAACTGCAAGGTTTTAGTCGAGGGAGTCTGAATTTGATCTCTTGTTGTGCTGAACATTTTCTACTCCGAGTGTGAGCAGTGTGACTAATTGGACGGTAAGTCATTTTAATTCACATGTTGGCAGTTGGTGTCCATGTTGCTCAGCGGGAGGGAGGGACACAGCTGAGCAATATCAACAAGCAGACCAGCAATTCTATAATCAGAACAAAATCAACATCCTCATTACTGACTCCAAGCTGCTGCCTACATCAAAACAAGCTTCAAAACTCTTTCCCCTTGTTTTCAGGGAGTGATTATGTTTAGTGTCAGGCTAGACATACCAACTTCTGTTTTGCACAGAGCCATGCTCACCAGAATACTAACAGGAGGGGGGATGAAGTTACAGATATTTTAATTAGATTTATATTTTGTATTAATCTTTGATATTTTTTTCAATAAGTAAAAACATACCAATTACAATGTGTAGGAATTGTTTCATGTGTTGGATGTGAAAATAAAAACATATAATGTAGTAGTTATTTATTAAAAGGGTGTGTGCGCACTTTTCATAAAGTTTTCACCCTTTTCATCACTTGCTTTCAATCACATCCAAAGTGAGTGATGGAATCTTGTGCTACATTTACACGTGGGCGGCTATTTTTATAAACGGACATTTCAACCTCTCCGGTTTCAAAAATAACATTGTGCACACCTGTCACTTTTCAGAAAAGTGTTAATTTACAAGTACCCGTGTATATATGCTGTCAATGCCGTCAAGAGCATGCCAAACCTGTAGTTGGCAGTGTAACGAGAAGCTCAAGCCCATGTTAGCCAATCAGAATCTCGATTTATAGCAACAACCGCAATGAATCACTTCCTCTCTTCTCGTGCTCACTTCTTTGGCTGCCAAAACCTCCGTTTGTCTCAGTTTACGTGCAAACGTGCAAATGAAGATGTAAAATATCTCCATTCTGGCCGGAGCTTTTAGAAAGACTCGTTTTCAGAGGCAAATTCTCCATTTGCGTGTGAACGAAAGGTACAAACAAAGTTAGTTGTCTCCGTTTGTTAAAATAATCATGTACGTGTAAACAGGGCCTTAGCCACGGCTGATAGGGGGACAGTTAACAATAGTTGGATGGAAGCAATCAACACGCAGTTTTCATGTAACCCCAGTCACATTCTAGAGTTTAAAATAGGTGGTAATTTGTCCTCCTATTAAAAAAACAACCAGATCAGTTACTATGTTTCCCTTGTCAACTTTTATTGGCAACAATGTTGTTCAATTCAACCAGTGGAGAAGTGTGTGATTGTATTGTTTCCTCGTTTAAAAGTGTGTATTGGAACTTCCTATTTGCTCTTAGAATAAAACGTAAAAAACGTACACATTTTCATCACATAAAATGTTGATGATGACTTTTTCCTTTACGTGGCTTCATTACATTCAATATATCCAAAATGCAGAGCTTGTAAACTATATGTGTAGTCCAGCAGCAATAGCAGCCAGTTATGTATAAACTATTCTGCTAGACAGCTGCATACAACCACACTGCCAGACGCATTGATTAGACTGAGCACCTATCAGATCTGACCAACCAACAGAGATGGATCAGAGCTGGACCTCATGCGTCTTGGCCGGACAAGCAGTGCTCGCTCAGCTATCCTATGTGATCACAGCCTGACGCTCTATAATATATTCTATAATATCTCATGACTGTGCATTTCATATGCCTGCAGCTAAGCTTGGCAGAAACCGAAAGGAAAGGCCAGCGGGTTGAAGGTTGCCGTGGCCTTCTGCATGTTTCATGAACATTGCACCCATGACACCTATTGAAATTACGTTGTGGAAATTCAAACATATGTCGGAATCTTTTTCAAA
Source organism: Etheostoma spectabile (assembly GCF_008692095.1). Classification (NCBI taxonomy): domain Eukaryota; kingdom Metazoa; phylum Chordata; class Actinopteri; order Perciformes; family Percidae; genus Etheostoma; species Etheostoma spectabile. The sequence continues at coordinate 16,215,499 of NC_045754.1, read as the reverse complement.
ATGATTCTTGCTGATACAGGATACAGCGGCGGTACAGAAGCCTATGCAGACGAGTGCCAGAGAGGCTGTCAGAGCCTGTTTTTAGGTTGAACCGGGCCTCTCACGCTGGCTGTCCCCGTTGTTAGAGCGTAATGGACGTGTCACCTCTGAGGAAAAGGCTGCTGTCTGCTTGGGTCACCATGCCCTTCAGCGCATGACACACTCGTCACTGATGTGACAGGAACATGCAACAAGCATACAGACACCATGGCAACTGAATATGTGTATGTGTGTACGGCTGTGCATGTATTGATCTGCTGTGTTTTTCCAAACTGTATTATTGATCTAAATGTTGTTTCTAACATCTAATCTGTTCTAGCTGAAATGTAATTTTATAAAGAATTTAGAAACCGTTGTTAGTTTCACTAACATATTGTCAGCTGATGGAAATGTATTGTTGCGATTCAGATGGATTGCTTTCATAAACACCTGATGTTGCATTGAGGCAGGCAAATATAGTAAGTGTTTCAGTAACTGTATGATGCCTCAGCACACACATATGCACACCCACACACCTACACACACACACACACACACACACACACACACACACACACACATAAACATACGACAAACACTTTCTCATACAGATGCATACGCTTGTGCAACACTTGTTATCGATCTACAGCTTAGCTCATGCCAGCAGGTAGTCCAACTCACGGTTATTCTGAGGAATTGCTTTCAGGAGCTCTATCCACACACACACACACACACACACACGCACACACTCACTCACTCACTCACTCTCACACAAACACTACATGATTGTTTCCAGTGGTTAAATCGACACAATTTGCGCACAACTGACTCTTAAGACACCATCACCCCCTTTTCACAGATCAAGGGCCGAGTTTGTCAATACCACGCACACACACACGCACACACACTTGCACCCTTATAAACCAAGTTTAATGCCGTGTGAGTGTCAAGTTGAATACTGTTGCATAGTTAGAACAAAATCCTTTATCCTGTCCTCTCATCCCTCCCCCTCCTCCTCTAAATATTGCTTTTCCTCCTTCTCTGTCATAGTCATGCTTTTTGAATTCTCTTTACAGCCGATAACACAGTTTCGGAGTGTAAAGGATAAGGGATTAAAGCATTTTGTGTGAGTATGTATGAATGGCTTGGGTGTACTCGTGTGCATGTGCATGTCGTGTTTTGTTGTGATCCCAAATGGCCGGTCCCTGCTTCTGCCGCCGTGTCCCTTTTTTGCATCTAATTTAAAAACAAGTAGGAGGAACACAAACCAACGTTTGGTACAATGGAATGTTTCTCATTAAAGTCAATCAGCCAGTAGACAACAAAAGAACCTTTCATAGAAGAATATGAAGTGAAAATAAAAAACAGGGCACCGCTTTAGCTGGCACCGCTCTCCTTGTAATATGTTATGTGTGCAACCTCCTCCTCCCTTTCCCAAAAATTGGCCTCTCTTGTTTGAAACGGATCGAATTAAGATGTTCAAGGATGTTTTTTTTTCTTTTTTTTGACCCCTCCCGCTCTTGTGAAAGGTCATAAGTCTAATGTAATTATAGCACATAACTGTGGTAAGGAAAACACATGCCAGGAGATGATATGAACATACAAGCTATAAACTGCAACTTTCTCTTCTAAGCAGAATGTTGCTTTTTTATGACTGAATCAATATCTTTAACTAAGGCTTGTAAAGCAGCCCAGTTAGAGACTTTATTTAGGCTTACCCCTGCCTGACCTCCTCTTACTCCGCCTTGACTTTCCCTGCATTAGAACAGCAGGAAGCCTTACATAAGAACCAGAAGGCATTACGTACTGTATATATGAAATTGCCCTGATGTGGTTCATTTTCAAACAGACATTTATTACATTTATTGTGATGTATATACTGTTTCATGATATGATTGTGCTGCAAACTATGCTAAATGGATTCTCCTTTCCACTTTTGCGTATTAAAACTATTCAAACTGTATGTAATGTGCCATTTAGAATATTAAAACCAAGTCAGGCATTTAGGATTTACTAAATATTTGCATTGAACACAAAACAATATAAAAGTTATATGAAATGTAAAATTTAATTTTAAAATAATCTGATCCAAGGTAGTTTAATACTCCTATATTGTACTATACTCCTATATTATAGGTAGGTTGTGGCCTAAGGTTCTCATCCTACAGAATTAAATTATTTTTAAATATAGATTCTGCATTTCACATGGCCTGAATCGCGGCCTATTCCTCTGCTTCACTGCCTCTCTGCAGGAGGCTCTCGGTGGTCTGCTGCAACATGCAAGGTCAGAGTCAGAGTCAATCATTGTTTTAATACTTTAAATATTTATGTATATATATACACTACCGGTCAAAAGTTTGGGGTCACTTACAAATTTCTATTCCACTCCATTATAGACATAATACCAGCTGATCTGAGTGGGTGGCTGATCTTTAATGCAATATCTACATTACCCATTATCAGCAACCATTCATTCAATCATCCAAAGGCACATTATGTTTACTAATCTGATATCATTTTAAAAAACTAACTAGAAAAACATTGGAGAACCCTTTTGCAATTATGTAAGCACATAATGTAATCTGAAAACTGCTGGCCTGGTTAAAAAAACAATGCAACTGATCTCAGCTGGTATTCTGTCTATAATGGAGTGCAATGGAAATTTCTAAGTGACCCCAAACTTTTGACCGGTAGTGTATACTTCACTTCTATCTTCATCTGTCATCCATTCTGCTCAACAGCTCTGACAAAAAGAGCATCGCACTGTGTAGTTGTTTATTTTTAAATTAGAGAACGACACATTTATCTTTTTTTAAAAATCAGTCTGATTTAAATCAGAGAATGTCTTTCATCATAACGCACCAATAATTTTGTATTAACACCCCTTCGATGTTACCTGTGTAACTCAGTCATTTTGTGTCTTGAGATCCCGTTCTGATCTTTTGTGCCTGGTGAGGTCGGCTGTAATACTCTCTCCAGTCAAGATAGAAATAAAAAAACAAAATCGAGAAAAAGAGAAGTTAAAATAATTATAATAATCAGCACATTGAATAACCAACAAAGAAACAGGTGTGTGTGTCTGTGTGTGTGTGTAGGAGGAGGATAGAGGCAGTGTGAGCATTCTCTCTCTGCTATTTGCTGGACTAGTAATCAGCCAAACATGCTACAACTCTCCTGCTATGAATTTCCCCCCCGGTGTGTCTCCAGAACTCCTGTGAGTAAGTCAGTGTTTCTCTAAGCCAACGTGTGCATGTATTTATAAAGTATATACATACGTCTGCAAATGTTGTGTGTGTGCATAGGACAAGGTCTGTGCATGAGTGTACCTTATGTTGATGTGTGTGTGTCTGTATGTCGGTATGTGTGCATCTCAGGATTTATATTTGTTTCCTGTGCCTTCTCCCTGCTGAGGCGTATACCCTGACTGAGGTTTACTGTGTGTGTGTGTGTGTGTGTGTGTGTGTGTGTGTGTGTGTGTGTGTGTGTGTGTGTGTGTGTGTGTGTGTGTGTGTGTGTGTGTGTGTGTGTGTGTGTGTGTGTGTGTGTGTGTTTGTGTGTGTGTATGTGTGTGTGTGACAAAGAGAAAAGAGTGGAGAAGAAGAAAGAGGAAGAGACTAAATGTAGACAAAGTTTGTTTGCCTCCATTTCCATGCTTTTCAGCTTGAGACAAATGAGTGTTTAAGTGTGTGTAAGAGTTTTACATGCAAGTTCAAACTTTGTAGAGCTACAGGGAAATTAAATCCTCTTTTCTGCACAGACGCACACACACACAGATCTGATCCCAAGCTTAGGGGAAGACCGATCCAGTATATCTACAGTTGTATGTGTTCACTTAGCAAGGCACAGCTGCTAGCACCATTACTACGATTTCCTGTGTGTGTGTGTGTGTGTGTGTGTGTGTGTGTGTGTGTGTGTGTGTGTGTGTGTGTGTGTCTCTCTATGTCTATCTGCCCCCTCAACACACACACATCTAGGGGCCTATCCAAATGGGTTGTAGCAGGACACATATTTTACACCCGTCTGAGTTGCTCTGATGTTCAGGTGCTTTACTATAAAATGTGACCCAGGTTGTCTTCTAATGCATATCACAGCCTGAAAAAAAGATGTATTCCCTCCACTCCTTCTAAAAAACAAAGGAAGGAACTCATAACCTTAACTTTAAGCATCTGAACAAAGGAAGGAGTAATAGCTTGTCTGTGCCTCTATAAGCTTTTAGTATTTAAGCAGGCAGTGGAAAACAAAGGACACATTTGTTTAATAGAATAATCCTTCCTGTGTTTAAGACTACTCCAAAGCTTTCAAATTTGAGCCCTACTGTTTCGACAAGCTGTTCAATCAGTTTTTTTTTGAGGACATCGTAAATGGCAGGCTGTCTCTGAAATACGTTTGCTTGTTTTACCTGACCCAGTTTTCCCTTGCCGTGTGTGTTTATGTGTGTGCGTTGTCCCTCTTTGCTCAGAAGGTTGTAAATGTAATCTTAGACACATGTTACTTCGGCTGATGTTTTTCAGATTGATGTCAGTTGTGATTAGCATATCTCCTGCCAAGACACAGGAGTGCTCTTTAGAGCCTGGCCTCGTACTCACTCGCTCCCTCATACACACACATGTAGCCTACTCAAACCGTTGGGTAAACATAGCTCAGCTGCCATTTTGAATGATTGCACGATGATTATTTGATGCAGTGATATATTTTGAACGCAGCCTCTAAGTAAACTGAGGCAAGAAAAGACGAGAAATCTGACTGACACGCTCCAAAACTAAATTTTACCCCAAGACACCCCTTTCCCAGCAACATATTATTACATCCTAGCCCAAAAAAAACACATTTTAACACTCCCTGGCCTCCAACTTTAATGTCACCCTGTCTGTTTCTTAAAATGCCGTCTGCAGAGTGCAGCAATGTAAATGCAGCTGTGACCAACACACTCGGCGCCGAAACTGTTTCATTTACATTCTTCTCGTTCTTGGGACTGGAGAATTCCTCCTCCAATGTAAGACAGCGGGGGAACTGTGCAAAACGAATTTCTCGCCATCTCTGGAGAGTGAACGATATAGGGATTCAGAACACACCCTTCAGACAATGGAAGAGGAGGGGGTCTTATTTTCTCTTTTCTCCCCCCTCTTTCCCCTGTCTCTCTCCACACCTCCCTGACCCTGCTTCCCCTCAACCTGCCGAGCAGAGTGAGAGAATAAGTGCACCGCCAACAGGGGGTGGGGGCATTGGAGAGAGACAGAAAGAAAGTCAGATAAAAAGTAGTTAAAAGAGGGAGAAAAGGGGGAGGGGGGGCAAAGAAACAACAGGAGAGTGACTGACCAAATACCAAGCGACAGAACAAGAGAGGAAGACAGATGCAGAGAGGGGAAGAGAGAGGGGGAGAAAAGATGAGAATATATATGCGGTGGCCAGTGTTGTGAGACAAGGCAGGTTGCTGTCACTTTAAAAATGACTGTAATAAAAGTGACCGTCGGAAGATGGATCTGGTGATTTTGGCTTCCTAATCAGTCATCTGTGAAGAGGACCACAGCCCAGATTCAGCAGCCGCCTGACACCTCTTGATTGATGCCTGTGCCCGATAAAAAAGGCCCATTAACTGTCCTCCTATTAAAGTGGGTGAAATGGCAAAAAAATTCTCCTCTCTCTCCCACTCTGCTCTTCCAATCTCTCTTTCATGTAAGCCTTATATCCTTTTATGTACATGCTTTGCCCTTTTATCTTATCTCTACACTCTTAAGGCGGTCTGTTGTTCTTATAAGTTATTATCGTGATAGTGGGAGAGATGTTAATCAGCGAGGCCTGCCTGTGTTTTGCATGTGCATGCTGTGCACCGGATGTCACATACTGTATTTGAGTACAGTCCTCACACTACAAATCAATAGATCAAAAGGTGACCAAAACACGCTTCACATTCAATGCTTCAGCTGGTACCTGTGTCACAAATTCTGGTTAACTATGCAAATGATCCTGCATAATTTGTGATGCCAGAAAGTGCATGACTTCCAGCCTTCTTTAAGCCTTGTGACATGCGTCAAAAAAACTAAAAAATAATGACCCCACAGCTGAATTTCATATCTCCTCATCTCGCCTTCTCCCTCTGAGACACACAAACACACACACACACACACACACACACACACACACACACACACACACACACACACACACACACACACACAGATTGCCTGCAATAATAATAACCCCACAGACGACAGCTTCAGCCCCCTCCCTCCCATCCCCTCATCCCCACCTCACCCCCCTCCCATATACAATCAAACAAAGCCTCTCTCTTACCTTGCGCATGACCAATCCTTCCATCTCTCCCTCTTTTTTTTCATCCACCATCATATCTATGCATGCTCTTCCCTTTCTGTAAACCCAACCACACCTAACAGCAACACCTTGCACTCTCTCGACCATCCCGCAGCCTACAGCGCGGCACTCACACCCCCAATAAATACAGCCCTGGTCTGCTGTTTTCCCATCTATCCCTTTTTCTCTGCCCCAGTCTCTTTCCCCTCTCTCTCCCTTTCTCTCTCTCCCTCTGTCTTTCCCTCTCCCCTCGCTCCTGGCTGGTGCTGGTGAAATATCAGGGCAAACGGATTCCAGCTTTTTTCTCTGGCTCAGAGGGGTTGTTCTGTGCGATTTGGCCCTGGGGTGCATTTCAGAGCTTCTGATGTGAGAGAGGGGGCGAGAGAGAGAAATAGAGACAGAAGGAAGAGAGGGCAATAGAGAGAAAGAGAAAGGAAGCGTGAGAGAGAGAGAGAGAGAGAGAGAGAGGAGACACCAGGGTTTATCCTTTCTTTCTATAGGACAGTCAGAGGTTTTAAAATGATGAGCTTTTGACCAGCATTAAACCAGCAACTCAAGGTGTGCATGCTCTTCATATGTAGCTTACAGAGGCCTTGAGGTGATCTCCATACATAATCAGGCCAAACCACCTCCATGACAGGTGTGCGGCCATCTTGGAATCTCTCAGAGCCAACGGACTTGACCAGTGTCTGTGCTCATGGATAAGATGAACGACTGCCACAGTTGGTATTGCTTTAAATACATTTACAAGTGGTCAAATGAAAAGGAAAAAGGTTTAATTTTTAACAATATATTTTTCTTACCAGATAAGATTATCTGGTATTTTATTTAATTTGATTTTTTCCACTGAGCTGCTTCAGCACGCCCACACAAACATAATAACATGTGCCTAAATATATACCATATTATTAATTTCACTTAAAATTAACAGTTGGTTATTACCTTCGGTAAAATAATGCATGTTCATCAGAATAAACTGGACAGGATATTTTTTGTTTTCTTCGAATTATGTTTTCAAGTTATCCACTTTAACAAGTAATGTTTCTGGTATTTTTAGTTTTCAGGCCAGTCATGTTCTTCAAAATATATTTTTATTTACAAAGCGCATCAATTTGCAGAAGATTTCATTATGGAATTTCTACAGCTGATTGTGTTTTACCTTCTTTGTTGTCCATGTACGTTTTTAGTTCATATGTGCGTGTGTGTTTGTGTGTGTGTGTTTATGTTTCCTAATCTCACATCTCACTGTGGGGCATTCTAAAAGGATTTGTCATTCTTAGCTCAGTTGGGCTGATTGTGAATTAAATGTATTTTTAGGCACCTTTTTTCCATCCTTTTGTGAACCCAGTCAGAATTGAGGTCAGGATACGCACACACACACACACACACACACACACACACACACACACACACACACACACACACACACACACCACACACGATCTCAGAGAAAGACACATAGCTTTCAGAACAAATCACCGTTGAACTACCCTGTGTGGAATGATTCTGACATTTTGTTTGGGAGAAATAGCATTTAATTGAAGGGAGGGGCGATACGGATGGCAGTTATGCAACCAAGGGAAAATGTCTGCATTTCAACCCAAATTGAAAACATAACAGAGTTTCTGTGTGTGAGAGTGTGTGTGTGTGTGTGTGTGTGTGTGTGTGTGTGTGTGTGTGTGTGTGTGTGTATTGAGGGGTTGCTTGCACCATTTCACTGTTATCCACAGTTTGCCTGCTTGTTTGATTGTGAATTAGTTTGAGTTATGGGGTTTATTCAATAAAAACAATATTGACTTTGCATCTTAATACAGCGTAATACCTCTCTCTAGCTCTCTAAAGTCCATCTGTCTGTCTTGGTTGTACTACATTTGCAGGTAGAAAATTTGCATGTTTGATGAGGAAAACGCAAAGCTCTCACATCGTCACATATTCATTTTCCTGTTTAATTAATTTAATTTGGTTCTAATTTTTTTTGCAAAAATTAATGAGCAATTAATATAATGTAAAACACATTAATTAATTCATTAATTTAATTTTCAATATCTAAGAACAATAAAGATCTCTTGATTTTTCTTTTTTTTTTAACTGAAGCTCCACACTTTTAAAATCATAATTCTTCTCTGCTGTTTAATAATGTGCTTCTGTTATATAAAAAAAAAAGTATATTGTTAAATCATGTTGATACATGGAGGGAAATCGTATGACTTTTGCCCACAACACAGTAAGGTCATAGGTCAGACTAATCCACAGAACAGACGTCTGGAACTGGGACTTCCTCCGTCTTTTGCTCAATGACACTTCGGCCCGGTAGCTGCTTACATAAATGGCTGCTTGAACTCAGGCCATCCGGTTTAATGATGGTCACTAGGAAAGGAGGATGAAGAGCCCTCATAAGGGCTCTTTTAATGTAGTGATGAAGCCAACAAGCACCTTTCAGGGTCACTGCACAACTCAAAAAAGACGCCTCTCTCTCTCTTTCATTCTTTAGTCCCTCTTTCGCTCCAAGCGTTGTCAATTTGTCTGAGCCGCATCCGCTAATCCGTGCGCATTTACGCATTGGTCATTACGCCTCCGGTTGACTTGGCTTGCTTGATGATGGCGTCCAGGCAGGAGACTGACTGACTGTACAAGCTCACAGCTGACAACAGTGTTGGGTGGTAACTCTTTGCTTTGTAACGTGCTGCAACGTAAATAACGAGTGGTGAAAAGAATATCTACAATAAACATCTTTTTTGTCAAAATATGACAATTACTAACAAAATAGGCAAGTCATTATTTATTTTTTATCACGTCATGAAATTAAATTATTCAAATGTAATTGTCGCATAACACTTGTTAGAAATAGGGTTTAAAATAAGTTGAACCTATTTAAAAAAAAATGTTGTGGAAGGCTTATCTACAGTAAAATGATTTAGCAGAAGCAGTGTCACAAATGCTGCAAAGGAGAAGTGTATTACAGTAGTATTACTTTTACGTCATGGATAACATATTACTTTCTGAGGAACAAGCACAGCACTAGCTATGAGACACTCCTGACGTTTTCCCTCTGGATGTCGAGATGTCAATGTGTTGCCACAGAACTCACTTCTCGGTACTGACCGGGTTATTTGCCATGTTGGGATGGGCCACTGAGTGTCAGAGGAAAAGAGAGAGGGGGGCATGGATGGATGGATGATGGGGTGGGAAGATGGAGGGGTGACAGTCCCCAAGAGAGAGGGAGAGTGGGGGCTCCTGGAAAGGACCTCTCGGACTAAATTGACATGTTCAAGCTCCTGGCTTGTCATGAAGACAAGCACTCTAATAAGCCGTGTGACAACATACAGTGGAGCAGTCTTACTTTCATAAGGCCAATAAATAGCAGGCCTTCTGTTATATTTCAAATTATATAACTTACATTTCATTGTAATGATTTAGATTCACGCAGTGTGTTGGCTACAATCGCATTTTAATATATTATTATTGTACGCTATCATTTTTTTGTTATTATTGTTATAACGTATTCCCCGCAATTTGGCTTTTTTTTTTAATAAATATATAAACGATGTAATCAATGCTGCATATATTTAATTCACTTTTACAATTATTCCTCATGTACACTTCTCAATATTTAATATGCAAATTGTAGGTAAATTTGACTAAGTGAGTTTCATTCAAGTTATTTCGATCAGCATTTGTTGATGCTTTCAAATAATTTTCTTTTCTTTGATACGGAGCACACAGGTGCTATTGTTCCCATCAACGGCAGCTTTACAGGTCTATAAGTGTATGTGGATGTGAGTGATAATCAATAGAATTTGGAGTTGAAAGGGGCCGGAGGCGGCTGGATGTGTGTTGTGTGTTGGGGCATCACGAGGAGGCCGTTTTTGGGGGGCTTTTTATTCCTCTGTCCATATATGGAGGACACTCACTGGACGCGTGTCTATTAAAGAGGGATCAACAATGAAAAAGATCGGAGGACCAAAGGGCCAAGTGGGAGGAGGGCAGCAGGGCGAGTTGAGACTGAATGGAAACAGCAGTGGTGTGTGAGAGGACGCACATGGGGGGCGGGGAGGGTGTGTGTGTGTGTGTGTGTGTGTGTGTGTGCGTGTGTGTGTGTGTGTGTGTGTGTGTTTCCGAGTGTGTTCGTGCACTTTCATAGTGTTGATTTCCTCTCGCGAGCGACCGAAATGCGGGCAACGACGTCTGCTAAGTCACTCTTCTCCTCCTCTTGATTCTGTTCTTCTTCTGCTCCTCCTCCTTGCTTGCCACAACACTTGTTCTTCTTCAGGAGCAATATCACGGCGGCCCCTGCCCCGCCTGCATCTGGGTAAGACTTTACAGTCAGGGGCCATCGATTGCGCATCAATAAACCGAGTGGCACCACGGCGGCACGGACCCCCGCCCTGCACCCCACCCCATCCTCCTTCCCCTGTCTCCTAATCTCAACCCCCCCCCCCCCCCCCTCCCCTAATTCCACCCACCTTTCCCCTGCTCGAGAGCCCTAGCAGCTGTGGTCCCATGTAAATTTTACATGATTGGCACCTCCTTATTTCACCCCCTTACCCCTCCGCCTGTCCCCATTCCCCTGTTTCTTACTCCCTTCATATCATGTTGCATATTAATGCGCAGTTTATGCAATAGCTCATCTGACAGTGCGCACCGGCTATCATGTCCATGCCTTTCCCTGGTCATTTGCATACCTGATTATAGTGCCTGAAGTGCTTGATTGTTGCTCGGGTAGGTTATGTGATGCTGAAATGTGATATTTGGTGTGGAGACAGGGGGGTGGGTTGGGGGCGCTGAAACGGTTCCCCTTGACCCTTGAAATGCAACGTAATCCCGTGTGGCCCCCTTTGATTAGGGCATTTTTCTGTCTAATTGTTGTCATCAGGACTGGTACTATCATTGTGCATCTGGAAGCACTTTGACATCTAAGTCAGTGCAGTGGGGTCCAAGAATCCCCAGAGGTCCGCGAAGGACATGCAGTGGGTCCCCCGAAGAATTGTTTAATTTCGCTGTGATTTCATTAACCTGCAATTATGCCAATTAGAGAACATATGTCTGTACAAAGGTTCCACTTGTATCACCATCAGCGCCACACTGCAGCAGGTTTACAATGCAATTCTAAATCAATAACAAACAAAAAAAAACATATTGGGAATCCCAGGGACAGAAACCAATTGAATGGGGACCCTTGGCATGAGGTGTGTCCGTTTGGGGGGTCCTTGACATGAAAATGTTGGCGAACCCCCGATCTAAGTGACTAAAGCAAAGGGCTGCATTGACACCCTTTGTTTCTTTTTTTCTTCGCA
>NC_045754.1:16201898-16203868 GCF_008692095.1 Etheostoma spectabile | reverse complement strand
CCCTTCCCCCCTTTAAAAGGGAGCGGAAGAGTGGGCTGATACCGGTCTCATGTTGCCTATGGATTTTCGTTTATATAATCGATTGAAATGTCCCAATACATTGATTTCGGGTTCAGTGTTTTACAAACAAGCGTTTATGGGTCTCGATTTTATGTTAGGGGTGATTCCAGTGTGACACCGATGTGCAAAGAAGTCGGAGTTGTTGATTTTTAAATGAATGAAATAAATACAAACAAATAAATATCTATTGTTTCATGTAGCCTATAAAAAAAAACATAAAAACTGACTCGAGATGGGGGAAGGCAAAGAAGAAGGGAAACAGGGTGAAAAAGACAATATTGTGCTGCCTCTCTCCTTAATCAAATAAAGTGGTGTAAAAAACACACGCACACACACACAAAAGCATTTCCTTCCCTCTGAATTTCTCCTTGAATTATATGCCATCACTAGTGTGTGTGATTGCGGAATATTAAATTAAAGTGGGATAAGTCCGCACCGAGGCGGGCTGCGTCCAATCCGCAACTCATTTCCCCTGTTGTAGCACCGCATCACTGCGCTCCTCTCTTTTCAATGACAATGTGCCAAATCTGGGCATTTTGAAAACACTTTCCATATGCTATTATCGGATCGCTACTGAGCAAGAGAAAGACAGAAAAGAAGAAAAACGGAATGTTTTATACCAAAGGTACCGAGAGTCTACGTTTTTATTTATCTCCTCTTTAAATGGCTTATTATACTTTATGCTTTTTTGGAGATTTAAAAGAGGTAAGAGCAGGACAATTTGAAGTTTTTATAACGATTGCGTATTTATGGACCGTTGTTGGATGGCTGAGTGTGAAAACGTCGAGAGAGTTTATGTTGAATAGATATGGGCAAAAACTTCATTTTGTGTCACTATTTCTACGCTTTCCTCTTTTATTGCTAAAGAGACAATTGCTTTAACTCACTTGTCTGTGGAGTGTTTTGTCAGCAAACAAGTTAAAGAAACATTTTGCTTTGACATTAATTTCGCTGAAATCCCTGAAATAATTCTGCCTTTTTGATTTCTTTGCAATTAATTGATTTTGCAACTCTGCGTCTTAATTTGACAAATATGGAAACTTGCAAGTGACTTTACATTGCGAGGATTTCCGTGTGGCACATTTTTCTTTTATTGGGGTGAAAATACAGTTTCGTTTACTGCACTTATTTTGAAAGAAATAATTTTTATTTGGCTTAATAATTCTGAAGTGAGAGGCATCCTCTTATGTTGTTGTCATGCATTGAAAGAATTACACTTAACTTGTTATTGTCTGTTTTGTGGGCCTTTTAAAGCTTGTTTGTGCATGTGTATGCTGGACGAGAGTTGGCCAGTGGGTCACTGTGGCAGGGTGCGGGTCACAGCTGTGGGCTTTTGCGTGTTTTTGTGTGCGTCCTGAGGAGGCTGAGGGGTCAGCCATTCAACCCCATGAGGGCGCCGAAGCATAGGGCAAACAAGGTGGAAGTCTGTATGCACATCTAGAAACCATTGACCGCTTGTAGTGGGCATGAGGACGGGCTATACCTGACTTAATCACTATATTAAAAATCATAACAAATACAAATCTAACGTAACATCAATTCAGGTTTTCTGTTTAACTCCAGAGAATATATCGATGGAGCAACAATGGTTCCTCTCTCCTTCATATGGTATCTCTCAGTGTGTCAAGCCTTTAAGGTAATATCTCCGGAAGCTTCAAAGTTATTGATCCACTGAAGTGGCACACGATCACTACGAGTGTTCAATGCTGCCTTTCACATGTCAGTAGGTGCATTAGAAAATAAAACACAATGGCAATAATGTTTGATAAACACACTATAATTAAACGAGTTTAATTTCAATCATATTGGTCTATGTCTCTAGAAATTGATTTGCTTTAGAACACACAAATACTCGCGCGCACACGCAGACACACACACACGCAAACACACACACACACACACACACACAC
>NC_045754.1:16199736-16201888 GCF_008692095.1 Etheostoma spectabile | reverse complement strand
TACACACACACACACACACACACACACAAGCAGGCACACACAGACACCAGACCAGAGTTTACAGATAAAAATCTATAATTAATTGAGGATGCTGCTGATATGGAAATGGGGCGAAATATTAGTTAACGCGGTCTTTTGTCAAGCGGTCCTCCGGAGAAAGAGCATCGTCTGCAGGAAGAGGGAGGGTGGACACCGGGGGGATTTACAGAACGCAGGAGGTTAAGAGATAAGCGGGAGCCTATATCAGTTCTCTAAATCCGCTTTTTACTTTCTCTTTTTCTCATTGACAAGAAACAAAATGACAAACGCAACTCCGTTAAATGTATCAAGAGCGCGCGCACACATTTTATTATAGAAAGTGGGTAATAAGTACATCCTTTCACAGAAGCGGAGATACTCGAATAAAAAGGAATAAAAAGAAAAAAGAAGAAAAAAAACACGGTGGTTTATGTTTACAAAAGTCCTCCGTTTAGGTGTATAAAGTCGAATGAGAAATAGTTCCACTCCGTACAGCTTCATGAAGCTCGATGCACGGCCCCGGTGGACTGCGCGACCGCTGAAGCAGCGGGTTGACTCGACTCTCCAAGCCGTCTGTGAGCGACGCCTCCCAAGGCTGACAGGCTAGAAAACCCCCCTGGAGGACAGGCAGGCAGCTGCAGCGGTAGCGGCAGCAGCAGGAGCGTTGGATCCGGGTGAAAAGTGACGCCTCTGTTCCTCACCTCGACCCACCCACCCCCTTTGTCAGAGACCTCTCTAAAGCCAGAATAACCAGCCTCGGGTCGGGTCGGGATCGAATCTCTTGGCTTCTTAAGGATCCAGTTGGTATGGGTGCAGTCCAGTCAATGTGGTTGCAAAGTAGACCTCGTAGTTCACTTGCCAGCAGCAGCCTTATCATCACATCCCAAGCCCCGGCTCATGCAGTTCAATGCACCCCCAGCTTCGATTTTTTCCATGAAGGCGTACAAGATCTCTTGATTTTCTCCCCGATTCAGACTGTGTTAAGTCTTCCTCTTGCCCAAAAGCCAGCTATTAAGAAACCGGGGGGAACACACAGTAAACGGTTTGCATTCTAGGATATAGGGCCAACAATATAAGGCACTTTGTAAGGACACTAAATGTAAACGCCAGTGAATGGAGCTTTGAATGTGTGACCCTGCTGTATTTGATTTTGCAATTTTGGTTCTATTGAACCCACACGATCCCTCAGCGGTCCCAAAAGGGCAGTGATGGCTTTCCAACATGTGTTTGATTACTGTGATGCACTGTGGCTTTGATTTTTATGCTTGGACGTTTATTTGTGCCATATATGCAACAGATAATATATAGTATCCTCAGTCCAAGAAAAAAACGACTATATTATTAGATAATTTAATAAAAAGCCCAAACGGTGCATCCATGTGCAGCGTAAATTACTCACATGTGTGTGCATAAATTATGTTACCTATAAAATGGATTCTACACTATGTGAAGGCCCGTTTTGATGAGCGACACAATACAGTTGTGTGGCATTAGTTCTCTCCCCCAGGTGTGTTTTTCTGTCTGTTTTTATGCACATTAGTGATTTAAAAAAAGTGTTGTTCACAAAGTCCATCTCTTACATTTTAATGAATTGCTCCAAACCTCATAGTCACAAGTATTTTTATAGTCTCTGAACAATTCTCGGACTGTTCATTCTGGGCATTTTAGAAAAATTAATTCACCTGTAGTGTCATAATCAATAAAATCAAGGTGATGTAATACAACAAATCAGCATCATTGGTAGAACAAAACACTAATGTTGTATTTGTTAAATCAAGTTGTTGGAGCATTCTGCACTTCAGTACAAAAATCATATCCATCTTTTTTTATATATAGGAAACGATGACTTCCAAGTACTTGTAAGTAATTCTGAGTCCAGCCTTTTTGGTGTGCAGGAAGCGGTTGTCCATTGTTCTACATGTTATTTGGCCCTTAGAGAGAAACCCTACAATAGGATTTTTCTGCGGGCATGGACCTATGTGGCCGCCAGGGCTCCGTGTGCGCGTCATTTGCAATGTGGAGACTGTTGATCAACTCACTAATTACACTTCTCTCCTCTCTCTCTCCCTCCCTCTCCGTCTCTTCTGCTCCCTCCCTCTCTCGCTCTCTCTCTCTCTCTCTCTCGCTCTCTCTC
>NC_045754.1:16169029-16199726 GCF_008692095.1 Etheostoma spectabile | reverse complement strand
CTCTCTCTCTCTCTCTCTCTCTCTCTCTCTCTCTCTCTCATTCGCCCTCTCTCTCTGTGTCTCTCTACCCATTCCCAGAGTGCATATCGGGAAATAGACACACAAAGACATGCGCACTCAACTTAATCAGCCATTTTTTTAAACAGGGCTAAAACGATAATAATTAGCAGAATAAAGACATATCGGATTTTCATTTCCTTTCCTCCGTTTCCCGACCCCCGTCCACAAGAGAAACAGCGAGGCAGCCCGTCGACACGTCGTTTCACCGCCACCGGAACCAAAATAAGGGATAGCTCTCTAAACGCTTGACATTTGTGGTTTTACCCCCTTTTCCCAATATAAAGTTGGAGGATTATTGTAATTTCCCCTGTTTTCCACGTTTTGATTGTCCAATTACGCAAGCCGCTGGATGTGACTGTTTTATAAACCCAAGAGCAAAGAGAGAAGCGGAGGTGACGGCTTTGGAGGGGGAAGAAAGTAAGTTTTTTTTCCTTTCCACCTCTCCCTTTAACTTGTATTGAGTAGTTTGGGGTGTGTGTTAAATTTAGGGGTCGGGTATCGATTATCTATCTCGCTGGTGGATCTTTGACATCGGGGCTGTTTGGATAACAGGTGCTGGGTGTTTTTGGTCTAGAATAAAGGCGGATATCGTGATGTTAGTGCAACTCCGACGCTTTGGTTAAAATAAAACAAGCGACTGACAGGGTCGGAGGCGTTCTTACGCATGTGTCCGTGCAATTACAGTAGGATATCACGTCCAAACATGCCTTTTGCTAAGATTTTACTAGTGTTATGGAGACTGTGTGGTGGACAGATACACTGAATACTCCACGTTAGATATAGCGAGGCGAGACGAGCGTTTCTCCTCTTTTGTGGCTTTGCGGATGTGGTGTTGCCTTTCCAGGAGTCCGATCCCTCGGACATGTCCGCTTTGAGCTTGTTTCTAGTCGAGGGCTCCGGCTTGATGTCCCCCCCCCCCTCACTTCCCGATTCCTTATTCCAGTCCCCAATCATGAGATATTTCATTTGAAGAGATACTTCGGATGCACCGCAGCGCTCAAAGTCAGTTTTTAACACATGGGGTTCCATGCCCCTTCCAGGCATTCAAAGACAAATTGACGATCAGTCTCTCGACACGATCCCCTTCGCGAACAAGTAGGCTATATCTTTAAAAAAAAGAGTCGAAGTGTTAACTATATTAAATGATCGATACAAAAGCAACTTGCATTTGCCGATCATATTCCGTACATCTTTACCTGCTGCGCTCAAAAAGTAGTCTCACTTTACCGAGGCGTGGGTGGCTGCGTCGCCCAGGAGGGAGAGCGATCGTTGGGCAACTGATGGCACGGCGAGTCCCTTTAGAGCCAGCCAACTCCTGGGACTCCTGTTTTTCTTTACTACCGGCCTTTGAAACATCAGAATGTATCCAAAAGTCATACTCTGGTGTTATTTATTGATGTTAACACAATTTAATTTTCTGGCTTTCATCCATAGTCTGCAAGTTCCATTTCCACCCTCGGTCCCCATCCGCGTCGGTGGGTTTATCATTTCCGTATGTTAATTCCCAAAGATGCGGGTTTCAACATCTTCTTTAAGTTGCCGATTGGTGTTTAGTATCTATTTAGAGGAGACAGAGCACAGAGGTAGGGGTTCTCAGGTATTTTTGCACCCCGATGGCTGTTTTTTTTAGGTAGGTAGGTAGACTTGGCTTGGATTGGGACACGACAGTGACAGGGGGGACATCGATCGCACGGGAGGAAAAAAAACAAAACATCAGGGCCAAGGGGCCAGTCAGTCTCCAACCCGGGTATGTAATGGTGTAGTGAGTGTGTGCGTGAAGAGACTGTATACGATCCAAATGAACGGTGTTCAGGACCTTTTTACAGGACTGTCTCTATTTATTCACGGCTTTTCTGGCTTTTTTTATATGGATTTCAGAACGCATTTATTCCAGGAAAGATAGCATTTTAAAGCAGTTTTTGTACTTATGTGTTTGTATTATACACTGTGCAATTTTTTTGTACATGCATTGTGCGTACTTTTTTATCAAAATACGGGGTTTTCTGTAGAATCTCAAACAGCAAATACGGACCGTTATCACTGCTTTAATTATCAGAATTAATGAATTGTATTATTAATAGTAATAGCAATAATAATAATAATAATAATAATAATAATAAAATAGTACTAATTATGGTTATTATGATTATTATTATGATTATTGTTGTTATTGCTATTATTGTTATTAATAATATACGTGAAGACAAGGTGGTATATACATTTTAAAGCTAAATTCAATTAAATAAAAATGTTACTGAATTTCTCTCAATTACATGTTAAATCCGATCAATTTTATAGATTGTTAAACGAGCACTGATGCTTTTTGGACAGGATGGATCTTCTCTCTCGTCAGACGATTTAATTGCATCTGCACATTACCAAAATGCAGCTTAGGCCTAATAATAAAAAAAAAAATTAAAGTGAAATTATGAGAGGAGCTGATCCTGTCTAATTGCATTGAATTTCATCAGTTAATGATGGTATTGTCTCACTCTATAATAACAGAATCACTGTTATTTTCTTGTCTTGCAAATGAGATAGTTTTTGAGGTTTTTGTTTGCAGAATCCCAGGCCCCTTGTTTTTGTTTTTCTGTGCGTGCTGTCTTAGTATTATCAAAGGCTGGGTGTGTATATCTCTGCATGTTAGTTAAGCAGCTTGTAACGTTCATTTTTCCCTGTGGCAGTAAAGGGGAGGGATACAAAAACATATAGTGTGAGCGATGGGATGACAGCCCTGGGAGGACAATAGCTGTTGGCTTGAAAATGCTTCTTGATTATTAAAAGCTAATGCATTTTCAGCATTGCAGCCTTCATTAAGGGTGCGGATGGAAGGAGGGGTGGTGGGGCGAGAGGGATGAGAGGGTACTAGGAGGAGGAGAGAGAGAGGGAGAGGGAGACAGGGGCTGAGTCTGTCGTATAACTCCTGGGCCCAAGACACATGCAGCTAGAAGATTGGCTCGGGCCTCTCCTAGGGGTCGACAATGTGTCATTTCCACCCGGCTAGATTGCCCTCTGCCTATCTGATATTAATGTGCAAATCAATATTTCAGGGATTAAATTTCCCTTCTTCATTTTTTATGGTTTCTACCTCAATAAGTCTCCCGTCTAATAGAGGAGGCTGGATGATTTAGAAGCCTTTGCTGCAGAAAGAGAGAGGGAGAGAGAGAAAGAAATAGAGAGGGGCTTTGCAACAAGGCTATCGCTGCATTTTAATGTTCTTCTTCGTGGATCCCCCATAGGCCCGTAGTAAGGAGGGCTATATCGCCGCTTTACAGTGTAAAGACAGCCAATTTGACTAAAAGGGCAGAAAGGGAAAATATGAGTCCAGTTGAATACTTGAGACGCTGTGGTAATCCGAGTAGCAGGTATTAGTGAAGGGGAGCTCCCCCCCCCCTCAAAGACGCCCCCCACGCACACACACACTCACAGAGCTACATCCAAACCTGCATTACGAGACGTCATGCTTCAGTGAACAGTATATCTTACTACACGCCAAACTGCTATAACAATATCAGTTTTTCTTCTTTTCTCCTCCACTTTTTGCCTCTTTTGCATAGAAGCCCATTGACATCCATTGGAGAGATTTACTCTCCTGCGTAATAACATCTGGCGTATGTGTGCGATAGAAATGAATCACTCCGACACAATGACCTGTGTATGATTATTGGGGAAGGGAGGGGTGTATTACCATAGTCATAATGCTGCATCTCATTGAGAGTCAAGTAAACGAGCTTGGACCCTTTGACTCCCCATAGACCTTCATTAAGGGACAGTGCACACAGAGGCGTCTGTCAGGTGTGTGTCTGTGCGTGTGTGTTTATTTAATCCTCCTTCCTGTACCATCTGGTGTGTGTGTGTGTGTGTGTGTGTGTGTGTGTGTGTGCGTGTGCGTGTGCGTGTATACGTTCGTGTCCAGCAGCACAGTGTGAATTTCCCAACACTCAGACCCACAATTCCCCTCTCCATTCAGCCGTTGCAGCAGAGCAGAGCAGAGTAGACTATTTTAACATACCCTTGATAGGGAGAGTGTCAGCGAGTGAAAACACGAATAGAGAGGGAGAAAGAGACAGAGGAAGAGGCACAAAAGAGCTCTAATTGTAGCACGACCGCTTGGCTTCCTCCCTGATTCACGGCCATTACGATGTGAAAAGCACAACTGCCTGTCCTCCATTATCAAAACGGCAGGCCTACACTCACTCTCACATCCATACACGCATACTCACTGGGGGGAATCATGTAGATTTTTTGTCTCTAACTATGGCTTAAATAACTGCTATCATTCTGGTCACCAGTGTTGAGGAGATTCAATATTGAACGTATCCAGTATTCTCCTCACACAAATGGTGGGGGGTTGAATTTACAAAGTAAAAATAAATTCTCAATTTTAAGGTTTCCAAGCTGGATCATCGTATTTGCCTGTGATTGGCTAAGTTGTCTTTATAAAATTCTCTCTCTTTTACACTTTTGCCTTAGGATTAAAAGACAGTGTTTTATGCAACATGTATTATGCAACTGTTCAAAGCATGTAGTTTTTGATGCAAAGAGCTATCTAACAGCTGAATATTTTAGATAGACCAAGTTGTGATATTCTCTTGGTTATTTTGTGTGTGTGTGTGTTTGTGTGTGTGTGTGTGGTGACGGTCTGCAGTAGTAGTGTGTCAACGGCTCCTGGCTCAGCGAGGCCTGTAGGGGGAGAAGCTAAGAAGTCCGCAACAGCTCAGCATTATGTCTCAAAGAGGGGGGCTTTTTTGTCAGCCCTGGGGCACCACCGCTAACACACACTTTCTCTCTATCACACACACTGAGCAAGAGGCGGAGGAGGGTTAAAGACTTGGAACGAGATCAAGCCCCTCCGTAGCTCCCAGGGAGGGTACTTGTGAATATTCGAGTTTTAGTGTAATTAGCACTTAATTATATTAACATATGCAAATTGCCAGGCGGAGAGCTTGTACCGCCGGTGGGTATCGGCTGAGATACAAGTGACTCTATTGTACCACCACGGCAGAAAAAAAGAATAATGGGTGTATGTAAGGCAACCAGCCAGCAGCCAGCCAGCCAGCCAGCCAGCCCCCCATGCTAGCACATAACCAGCTAGCTCATTTAAGTCCCTGGCTGGCCGCTTTGCCAAATTTCATTAGTCGCCATGACGACCTGGCTAATTGTGCTGACTAATGTCCCCTGATCTGTCGTCAGTCAGGATGGGTGTGCATCCTTCTACCCCCCCCCCAACATGAGAGCGGTAGAGGGAGAGAGAGAGAGAGAGAGAGAGAGGCCCGAATGTCCAGATTAATCCAGCACACAATGACTCCTATTTACACACGTTCCGCTTGTACGAGCATTTGCATATTGAAAAATACTCTGCCATCCTTCCTTGTCTGCTCAGTGTGTGTTTGCATGAGCACTCGTGCATGGGCAAGGTTGTGCGCATGTGGCAGCAATGTGTCGGATGGGACAACAGCAGTTCAGCTGTGTGTCGTGTGTTAGTCTGTGTGTGTCACATGTGTAACACACTGCTGTCTGTGAAGCGAGACTGGGACTGTGAGTCTGGTATGGCCCTGTGTAGCGACATAGCTGAATTTGTTTTTGATTATTATACAAGACTGATATTCCGGCAAAGAAAAGCTTGGGCCTAAATAACAGTGACAAGAAGTTCTGCCTGTTAAAAATGTTCAGCCCCTCTTTCCATTCCAACCAAATATCAAATTACAACACATCTTTATAGCTACCCCCAACCAAGCAGCAGG
Source organism: Etheostoma spectabile (assembly GCF_008692095.1). Taxonomy (NCBI): domain Eukaryota; kingdom Metazoa; phylum Chordata; class Actinopteri; order Perciformes; family Percidae; genus Etheostoma; species Etheostoma spectabile. The sequence goes on along the minus strand of NC_045754.1, from coordinate 16,193,922 downwards.
ACTTTCTTTTTTAAGAGGGAGGGTGGACAAACATTTAATTCTCTGTGCTTCCCGCTAGCCAAAGGTGGATAGAGATTGGGCCTAGTTGGTGCTACTAGTACTTGCATGCTAATCCTGTTTTTTGACAGGAATGTAAACTGATATAATTGCTTTTCAGAGGCAGGAACGGCGGTTTATACAAGTGTGAAAGCACGGGAAAGGGGATTAGCATTATTTTGCATAATGCTGGGCAGGCGCTGAATGGGGCATTGAACGCTTGACTGGGTGACAGAGATGAAAGAGAGATGAAATGCTCTACCCCTCTTCTCTTTATCCCTCCCTCTCTCCCCTCCAGTGCCTCTGTCTCTGGCCGCTGTGGCCGGTAGAGGACTGTGTTTGCTGGAGAGGACCCCGGAAACACCAGCCTTGTGTTTTGGGCTGTTTGTTTGGATGCCAACAAATGGAAGCTGCCATGTGAGGCAATATGTATGATAATAGAGTAACTGTGGTAAACTCCTAGCTTCCTAAGCCTCCATGTATATACTAAACTGCACCCCTAAAGCACTGAAGTGTGCAATTATGTAGTGGATGGATGTGGCTCAGGTAGCATTTACATGGAAGGAAGGGAGCGGCTTTCATGGATCAAATCAAACTACACTGTTCTTACATTTTCTTCCTATTGAGATGTTTGCTAAGGATTTGGTCGGATACTGTCTGGGCAGAGGGAACAGTGGAATTGAGAGGCAGGTGTGTGTTTTTAAAAAAAAAAAATTTTGTGCGAGCTCTGTTAGTGGTGGTAGGCGGGGGCACAAGGGTGGTGACGCAGCTTAAAATTGCCACCGTGACTTCCATATGACCCGACTCGACTTTGTGAGTAATTTATGTTCAACCGTCATCATTGCTATTGCATCTGGCGTATGGAAATGATCCAGGGTCGAGGGAGGGGCGCGAGGTTGGGTAGTGGCGAACATGAACGCCACAAAGGCCGGTGTGGCCTGTTTTTGTTGTCTCTCATTGGACAGGATCCTCTTTCTTTGACCTTTTGCACGCCTTCCCTTGCCTTTCATATGTTAATGCTGGCCAGACCCAAGGAGGAAACGTGCTGAAGCAGAGTGGAGGAGGACAAAGACTCCCTCTCTCTTTCTCTGCCTCCTTTCCACGCTATATCTCCTCTTTTCTTGCCTCTTCCCCTCTCAACAACTTGACAGACTTTGCCATGAAAGGAAGTGAGTGCTTAGCGGATGGGAAAGATGGGGATGATGTTCTCGCTGTGACCTGCACCACCTGTGAGGATCAAGTGTGCTGCAGCGATCCTCGGTTTTGTGTATGTGGAGTGTTTTGAGTGGCCCTTGTAGCGTGTATTGCAGATCGGTAATCGTTTGAGCCGTGCCACCAGTAGTGTTATAGTTGCCTTTTCAAGTGAAGCTAGTCGAGTTGTCATACAGGGTCTATATTTCTCCCTGCCTCTCGTAGCTCTGCCAACTCTATACTTACAACCAGTAAAGTACTGTCTCTGGCGGGGTAAAAGGATACTAATATAGTTACTACAACCCTCCCCTAACATAATACTCCAGTGCACCACTGTTGAGCATGACGTGGTTTCAGGGGTTCTGTTATGGGAAGGGGCATGTTATCTGTAGGAAATGTAATTTTTGTCCTCATTGAAATCGTTCATTATTGAGCGCGGTTATCTAAATGTTTTTGTTGCTGTTGGTCCTGCGCCAGTTAGGATTGCGTTACCCTCTCTCTATCACTCTCTCTCTCGCTCGCTCTCTCTCTCTCTCTTTCTCTCATGTCTCTATGTCTGTCTCTCTCCCATCTCGCCAGACCTTCATCAGTCTCTTAAGGGAAAAGGGGGATTTTTCTCTTCCCTCTGTGCTCCGTCCCGTTCTCAGGCTCTCCTGCCTATTTTGCATCAGTCATCTCATACAGGATATTAGCCATGGAAAAACATGGGTCTGGGCATTTCATTTAGAATAATATGTTTATTCTTTTCATTTCAAAGTGGAAAAGGGGCGGGGGGGGGGATTTTGCAGGGTGGGGAAAGAACAATCGGAGCCGTGTGTTTGAGACTGTTTCTGTTTGATCTGAGGTCCTGTGGGCCCTGGGGGTGGCTAATATTCTCAGGTTTAGGTCAAATAAAATAGGCTGTTGAAAAAATGAGGCCTCTCTCTTTCTCTCGTATTGTCTCACTGATTTGCTTTCTCTGTGGATCTCTGTTGGCGTCTCTGTCTAATGTTCTCTGTTGCTTTCTGTCTCGTCTTTCATTTGCATCTCTGGATGTTCTTTCTTTCCTGTGGCCTGGCAGTCAGGTACGGAGGAGGAGAGTTAACCGCAAACAGTGATTGGACTATTCCAATGAAAAGAGAAACTCCCTTCTCACTGACATTTCTAACCTTGTACGTTATTGTACATAATGTAACTATACTTATTTTAGTTCTGTAAATCGGTGTACACTTGATGCTGTGGGCCACTTTCCGACATTGCTTGTCGCCTGTACTGCTTAATGCAGTCACTATGAAGGACACAGCCTTTCATGTCCAAGTGCCACAAAGTCCTCATTTTAGATATTCAACACAAAGCATTCAGGAAGCTTTTATTTTTAGGAAGGTGTGTCCCTCTTGTACATACCAACAAAACAATGCACAGGAGAAAAGGTTATATGCCACAATTGTTTGCGCTTGCTCTCCTAAGTCTTTTCAATTGCTTTAAAAGCTGGCAAGGTAAACACAAAACCAGAAAAGAAAATATGCTGCTACCTCGTCCAAAGAGAAGTTACAAAGAGACAAGCTCTGAATTAAGACGGAAGTAGATGAATGACTAAGTTTCTCCAGGTTTGAGAAAAGATGCACCACAATAGCACAAGACGTCTCGTGACAAATGATACATTCTCCCTCCTCGTTGGCCAAAGACAAAGGCGGGGATTGAAATGGCAGAGAGCCCAGTCACAGGACAAATGCACATTAATAGACAAGGAAAACTGGAGAAATAGAGAGAGTAATACTGTGTATCAGTGGAAATAAAAAAGTATAGATGAGATGATAGGATAATATGAATGAATTAAATCAGCCTTAGTTTCTCTTTGGTTCAGTTACATGTTTGTCAGCAAGTGCACATGCCCGTGTATGCATGTATTTCTCATATGCAACATGATTGGCATGTGGTATTCCTGAAGGCAATAACATGTAGATATCAAGGCCATTGGCAGGGCTCGTTGGGGAATAAATGACTAATTAATTATGCATGACTTGTGGCCTTAAACAAACAGTGTAATGAGAGATGAGACCAATTTACCAACGAATTTAGCCCTAGTTGCATGGAGACCTTCTCAGTTATTCTATTAATAATAATAGCAATAATAATAATAACACTTCTTTGACTCTGTTAACAGTATGGAAACTTTAATACAATTTCAAACATTTTTTTCAAAAGGTCCTAATTTCCCACCCACATTGACACACTGTAATACGAATTATTCTCTAGACCGTTTAGTAACTACAGGGATAGATGAAAAGTATTAAAAGAATCCGATTTCCCTTTTCCAATGTGGGTCTCATTCTGATCTAATACGGGCAAGCCAACATGTGTCTCCACAACTCCCCCGAGATGACTCCAGCCAACACTATCCCTCTCAAACCCTGCCTCTTTTTTTCTGGCCTGGCACCAGCCATGGAATAATCTTAAATTATTTGCTTTTAAAAAGAGAAAAAAAATAAGACTAATTTTTTCTGTGACAGTAAAGAAGAAGAGCAGAGCAGGCACAGGAATGTTCTTGTATATGAAATTGTAGGTATTAACAGGGCCGGTTTTGTAAGCGGTTTCACTGATGTATCAGCTCTCTGCCCCTAGACTAAATAAAGAGGGGAGTTTTGCGGTGTTTCATCCCAGTTTAGATGAGGAGATATAGGAAGGCTTTGGAGAAATTGTTAAAAAAGCAAAGTATGGCTGAAGAATGGACCTCTTCTTTAACACAATACCCTAAACAAGTGTCAAGATGTGGTGATGGATGGGCCGGTGTTCTTTTTGGCTTGTCGGAGAGGCTCATCCTTTTTGTACTATTGTAAAAGTAGCAGCAGATATTTTATAAAAACACCAGAGCACAGTGATTCCTTTTCCCTTTTTGGTATACATGTCTAATTAAAAAAAAATAAGATCCGTACTATATCTGTTTGAATGGACCTCTTTGAGAACAAAAAAAAAAAAACATGGATAAAACAGGAGGAGATATTGCTGACCCTGGTCTTCAGCTGCCTTGTCATTGACCTCCACACTCCCTTGGTTGTCACAATAAGGGCAACGCAACACACATACACACACATACAGAGAAAAAAGAGAAAGACAGTCAGAGAAAGACACCTTTATTTTATGTTGATTGTTTAACAGGAAGTACACAGACACAGTGAGACGTTTTTTTGGTCTTACATGTTTGATTTCAATATGTTATTGTGTCATTATATCTAATAGTGGTTATTTCCTGCAGCGAACGGCGGGGTAATGGGTCCATTTAATCTCGGTTCCTTCTCAGCGGGCTGGCCCTGGATTTGCGTGACATGGTGTTTATTTGATAAAGGAATATTATGGTGCTAATCTAAAACCACGCTAATTACATCTGACAGTTGTTTGTTTGTAGTGAAATCCAATTAAAATGTACACTTTTCAACTCAATTGCTCATCCCCCCACCCCCCTCTCCATTCTCTTTCTTCCCTCCCACGGTAACCAGAAAAAGAGCCTATGATGGCATAAATAACAACTGTGCTTTCCTTGTGGTTTTTGTGAGAAGAGGGCAAACTCACAACAGCTGTCAGAAAAAGGGGGTTTGTTTAAAAAGCAAATGGCTTTGGTCTAAAGTTCATTTGGAGCCCTCTCTAATTAAATAGAGAGCCAAAAGCTTAAGTTAATTAGTAATTCCCTGGCTTCAGAAATTAGACCTGTCACGAGTATTCGAGCTCTTGGACAGCTAAAAGGTATGTGTGCATTTTTGTTTTGTGTGTTTTTTCCCCCACAAAATCACTTATGCCTGCTCCCATCTTTGTATACCAGTGTGCCTAAATGTGTGATCATCTGTGCATTTTTTCTTTATGCAAGGCGCGCACATTTTTCCTGTCGAAAAGGCTCAAGACATTAATAGTCTTTTTGTGGCGTGTCAGAGAAGTGCTTCGGAGATGTTTAAGCGAGGGGCACATAGCTTGTGGCGTCAGTCAGGATACCTGCCCTATGATTATGTTTATGAAGATAATAACAGGGCTAGGGTCCCGCCGAGTACCGTCTTTAGAAAACAGTGTGAGGGTTTGAACTTTAAACTTTATTGTTACCCCTGGAAAAGAACTGCAAGTTTTGGTCGCCATGTAAAAGAAATGTCTGTACAATTAGCAAGGTGTCTCAGTGTCCTGCATAACTGTTAAATGGAGAAGCAGATGTTCTCTTCTCCTCTGTTCTCCTCTCTTGTATTTGACAGTTTTACTGGACAGATAAGCACAGGTAAAGCAAACATAAATCAGCTGACTTTAACACAGTGGCGAGACAGAATGTCTTTGCCTGTTTAGACCACAATAGAGTAATAACTGGCCTTTCAGACAGCCAGCAACCACACTGCTGTGGTACAATGCATTAAATAATATTTGAACTTTCCTCTCATAGCTGTTCTGCCGGCATGTTTCTTGGTCACTCGATACAGATAGACATCTTTCACCAAATAGGGCAACATTTGTGACATTTTTTTTCCTGTCCTAAAAAGGAATGCATGTTAGGCAACATGTAGCCAGAGTCGCTGCATTAGTTTGTAATAATAGGTTCCAAAATATCAGCAGGACTTACTGCTCTTGCAAAATTGATTTCAGTGCTGGAAAAATACTTTGTACTTTTAATTTCTGACGGCTGTGCCTGTGATGAGCATTTTAAGAATACATCGTACTACTTTTGAGGTTTAGAAAAAGCTACACGTACAAGTTGTTTTACAAGTGTCGCAGTTATCTTAGCTTAAAATAAGCAGAGAATCGGAGGCTCATGGTGGTTGATACAGTATAACCAGCCATTTATATTTGCCAGGTGGATGTGAAATGCCTGCGTCAGAGACTGCTTTCTGTGTCTGTCTGTGAGTGTGTGCTCTCCTTGACTGACGTGGACAATGTTTGCCTAACCTCTTCTGCGCTGCACTACCACGGCCTTGTCAATTTGTGGGCTTGTGTGTGTGTGTGTGTGTGTATGTGTGTGTTTGTGTGTTTGTGTGTTTGTGTGTTTGTGTGTTTGTGTGTGTGTGTGTGTGTGTGTGTGTGTGTGTGTGTGTGTGTGTGTGTTTGTGTGAGAAAAAGAGAGTCCAGCAATGGTAGCTCTCATTTTTCATGATCCCAGCAGTATTTTTTCTAAACAAACCTGCTGAGAGGCAGAGTGCGAGAAAGAAAGGGGTCTGAATCAACACAAATAAGTGATATTTGTTATATGTTGATATATATTATTTTTGGTGATGTTAAATTGTGTGCATCTACACACTAGAAAATTAGAAAACACACTTTTTTAGAGACCAGATTTTTTTTAGTCTTTGTATTAAACAGGATTATTAATTTCTCTTGGCAAATAATCCCACCCTGCCACCCCCTTCGATTTGCTATGGGTAAGTGTGTGTCTGTGTGTTCATGGTCTCATGCTTTTGCCTCATCCACAGGATAAGGCTGTGATTTATGTAACAGCTAAGCCTTTTCATATTGTGTATATTGTACCTTACACGAGCATGATGAGCAGGCTAGATTAATATTTATTTAGCACAAGCAAATCAAGGATTATGCAGTCATCATTTTAGCACTAATCCATGTCTCTGGTGAGATGCAGAGACAAAGAGAGGCAGATTACTAAACACATAATGCCACAACACCACAATTAGTTGGTGACTTGCTTTCCTCAACTGTGCAGGAGTAGAGATGGACAGTAGGCGTACAATCACCCAGTTTTGCTTTTGCATACTCACGTCTTGCTTACTTAGCTATTGTTATATGTCTACCTCTCCCCGACTTTTAACTCCTCTTTCTCACCATCCTTCTCTCTCCAAAAGAATCCTCATTGAAATTTAGTGGTTTGTCTTATTCACCCATCTGACGTGAATGTATCTCATGATCTTTCCACTGTCCGAACACGCACGCACGCACGCACGCACGCACGCACACACACACACACACACATGCTAGAGCAATGAATACTTCTTTCTTAGGTCCAACCACGTGGGAGAGAGACAGTTTGCTTATACTCTGTGTGTGTGTGTGTGTGTGTGTGTGTGTGTGTGTGTGTGTGTGTGTGTGTGTGTGTGTGTGTGTGTGTGTGTGTGTGTGTGTGTGTGTGTGTGTGTGTGTGTGTGTGTGTGTGTGTGTGTGTGTGTGTTACAAGTTACTTGGGAGTCTGTAAATAAAATTACATTCTTTGCTAATTGAGTTAAACTGCTTTGCTGGAGATGTGGCAAAAAAGATGAAAGCCCCCTGTGTATGTTTTGTGTTTGCATGCTGCGAGTCAGCGTGTGTGTGTGTGTGTGAATTTGAGTGTGTACGGTGGTAATCTAGTTAGCTCTTAGCACTCTGAGGTGGTAACCAACACCGATGTTGTGTGTGTATCACTATTAGCTAGTTCTGTCCTTACGCTTCAGTGTATGCAAAGTGTCAAATGTAGCCTTGCAAAAACAGATAATCAATACCTTGAGTTGGAATTTTTTTTAAAAGTAGGGTGTTAGTGCATTTGGCTGTGAGCGCGTTGTCTGTGGGGGGGCACCCCTCACATGGGGTGCAACAACAAGGAACAGCAAAGATGCCAAAAAGAGCATTGGAGAGCTGTTGCAGTGCAGTGAGGGGCAATTTGGGGGGGGGGCAAACCAGATGTGAGGGCGATTGAGAGAAAATGAAAAGAAGAGAGATAAATAAAAAGAATGGACGGACAAGTCGTGCTGTGATAGAGAAAGACAGGGAGAAGCACAGAGAGAGAGAATGGCATCCTCAGTTCCCCTTTGCCCTCCTTCCTCTCTCTCACTCGGCCATTGAATGTTAATGGCTTTTCTGCCTCGACCCCACCCCCCCACCCCCTTTCACCCCCCCAACACGCACACACATGTACACACACACACACTCCCACACAACCACAACACACACTCTCACACACACAACACACACAATCCACAACCCCCCCCCCCCCCTTCCAATCCCTCCCCATGGACACTGGTGCTTTGTTTGTGGCAGTGCTTCTATTCTTTCAAACTTAATTACCTTCTTGCCTTTTGTGGCGTCAGGGGCTGGAAGTTTTGCTCTGTGGCAGTGGAGGTCGTCACACATTCTTTGGCGGTGCATTCCCTTAATCTGGGGGGTGGAGGGGTAACGAGAGCGAGGGGAAGAGTCTAGAGAGTGGAGCTTCTACCAGCATGCGCTTCTAAGGTGGTTATAGTACACCCCTGTGCACGTGTACACACGCGTGCACGGCCATAATAGTCAGGGCATAGGCTGCCCTTTGTTTGTGCGGTTCATTTCCAATCAACCCTAATTAACTAGAGAGTGTTTCCAGATTGCCGGCAAAAGAAAAATCCCCATTTTTTTTTCACTCCTCTCGGTCTTTGCTGTTTTGAGTTCGAGGAAGGGGAGTAAAAAAAAAGGAGGCATTAGCTATGTAGATTGGCTTTGCCTTTGATGCTGGAAAAAATCTTTAGCAAGAGCAGTAAGTGGTGACTGCGACCCAGTGTCTGACTGTTTATTTTCATGTTTCAGTTTGAATTTAGTTTGAAATATTGCCTCCTCAAAGACTTGTGCATATATTTAGACTGGACTGTGTAATCCCAAAGTCCATTTGTTAAAATGTTAAAGCCAGTCAAAGTTGTCTTTAATCCATTAAACTTTGCCTCCATAAAACTGTACAAGCAGCAGATAAACACTGACATTAACCTAGGATACACATCCAAAGTATTATAATGAAAAACCTCTTAGCAGAAATAAATTTAACTGGGCTCTAAACTCAATAGGATGTCCTAGAGTCTTTGAGGTGGTTGCCTCTAAGCAGTTAATGGAGGACATGATAGATGTTTTCACCTGATCCTGGTTGAAGTTAGTTTAGAGGCTGGTGTAATCTGATCCTGAATCAGATTTTGGGACTCATCCATGGCTTGAGGGATATGATTCTCTTTTTGCTCTGAGAAGGAAGAAAAGACAAACATGGATTCTCTCTTTGTTCTCACCTGGTCAACAAGTTTGTTTTTGCATACTTAACAATTTTTTTGTGTCCTATGATGCTCACATCTCACATGTTGCCGATTTATATCCAAGGTCACCCAGAGATGTTTTTCTCTAACAATGAAATATCAGGTAAGGGCCTGAGGGCAGCTGGGTGTATGTTACCTGAGCAACCAATGAGACCAATTTACTTGTCATCAACCTGAGGGATAGAAACAGCATACCTACTTGAGCAAAAGAAAAAAAGGCCACTTCCGTCCTGTACATTTCTCCTCATTACCCTGGTTCCCACTCCTCTAAACCTTTCTCTCCATTATTTTTCCTCCTTTCACATTCTGAGATCATTGCTCATGTATGCATAATTTAGAATTTTGATTTGCTAAGAGGCATTTTTTTCTGCGGGGAGGGTAATTTGTCGAACAAGATTCCTGTGCTAAATGAAGTAGGGCTTGCTTTAGGTGTCTGGGCCGCGCCTTGCAATAATGATAAGGTGTCTTTTGGTAATGAAGGCCTTTGCTCACAAGAGAGACATAGGGAAGAGGACAGGCGGACAGAAAAGAGTGTGGGGGGCATCGGGGAGATCTACTGCATCTAGGGTCTAATATTACACCTCCAGGCAACAAACAAGGGCTGCATGAAACCCCTTTGTGAGATTAAGAAGTAAAGAAGAGAAAAAAAACGTAGTCACGCAAAAGCCCTCCCCCTCTCATCCTTTTGCAATTTGCTCCCTCCGTCCTTCCTTTTAAGACTTTAAACAGAGAGCATTAGGCCTTCGTCTGTGATTGTGTGCATGTGTGCATATGTGTTTGTGCATGCATGCATCAGCACTCTTTGATGGCAGCCCAAGCTCCTCTCACATTGTGAGGAAGGAGATAATTCCCCACCTCCTTCATCCACTTCGTTTTTCATCCCTCCGTTTCTGCATGGCAACAAATAAACAGGTCTAATTAGACCAGAGTAGGTCTATTCACGGTCCTGACAGTGGGAGATGGATGCAGGGGCTTTCACAGTGCCCTTCGCCTTTGTCTTTGGCTAACACTCAGTGACATTTTGATAGAATATTTGGTGTTAGACTGAGGGGCCACATGCCGAGAGAGGGATGACCTTCTGGGAGACCTTAAGGAATGGACACAGTCGCAGTCTCACGCTGTCTTCTGACTTTGTGGTTTGACTTTACAGGCTTTCATGGTCACCTTAAAGATTCAGTCTGGATTCACTTTCACCAGTTATTAGCTGTGCTCACATATGTATCTAAACATTTTGACAAGCAGAGGGTGAACAATTTTCTTCTTTTAGACCATATCCCAAAGCACAGAACTGCCTAATTCCAGTGTTTACAGATCTTATAAATATTCGCAGCGTTATTAACCGCGCTGTCTGTGCTTGCATTAAGATATCGGACAGTTAGTGATGAAGAGTTTGAACCTAACAGATCCACGTGTAAACAAAGAAGGTAGTGTGGCGACACTAAAATTACAGGTTTGGCATTTAACAGGCTGCTTCTCTGGCTAATGCCTGCTAGTCTGACAAGAGGACAAAAGCAGGAGGAGACCCTGACTTTACCAGGAGCTCAGTATTTCAGGTCTGCACTGTGGACATGTGTTGAAACACTTCATGTATTATCAGCACTTTTATTACAAAATTATCAAGCTTCTACTTGACATGGACCCCAACAAATGCAGTTTTGGCCTTTGTGGTAGCTTTTGTTAGATACAGGATCCAACTTCTATCTAAACCGGAAGTACTTTAATATCCCGAGTCAATGAGACAAGAGAAAAGTTGGGGAAAATAAAAGAGAAATCCCCTGCTTTAGACTGCCTCTCTGTTTCTCAGGGAACTACTGAAAAGCAGATGGAAGGAGAGAGGAGGGGAGGGGGTTTAAAAAACAAAACAAAAAAACAATAGGCTAAAGATTCTTTTAGCCCCTTTTCTCCCATCAAAACTAGCAGTGTCCAAACCAGGCATTCCTGCGCTATTATTTACCCCTTGGATCTGATCTGTCACTTTAATTACCTTAGTGTATGTGTATGTGTTTGTGTGAGCTTTTGTTCGTGTGCACCCGTGTGAAAGTAAGGGGACATGCTTAATTAAAAAACAGGTATAGGAGCGGCTCAGGCCATTGCTTTTGTTCTTCTGTTAAAACTGTTTCTACAGTGTGGAAAGACCTGGGCTTCATTGTTAGTTTATCCCCCCCTCTCTTTCTCTCTCTCTTTTTCTTTCTCTCTCTCTCTTTCTCTCTCTCTCTCTCTCTCTATGTATCTGTCTATCTATCGCTCTTTTTCAATTGAAAATAGTCTGGTTGGTTAGCAGAGCAAAGTAAGCCATGGGAGGGGGGGAGGTTTCTTAGCTAGCAGTAACATAATCTGCCTTAAAAGAAACACGAGTGGGCACTACCGCTGTAAAAGGTGCGAATCCTGGGGAATGGAGCACAACAAGAGGAAGCAAAGCAGATAGCGTTTCCATCTATTTATTCTTAAAACCAAATGTCATGTAATCAGTTTTTATAGAGCTGATTGAACAAGATCGATGCAGGTGTTGCTTTCAGCTCAGAAAGGTAGAAGAGGAAAATATATTCACTTGATAGCGAGACCAGACATCTAATCACTTCTCTGTCCAACTATGCTAAATGAACCCACGCTGAATGGATCAGAATGTCTTCAAACTCTTGCACATAGGCCACTCTGCACCACGTTGCTCTTTCATAAGACAGGATGGGCTAAGTTACAAGCTTACCAGGCATCTGGTCTTCTGAAAGCAGAATACAGCTCCACTTTGGAGTCCCCACAAAAGGGTAAATTATTAAGAGACACTGGTATCCAACTTAAGCATTAGTCACATAGTTTGTCAGTGGTCTGTTGGTGGCACAATGAATGGGTTCAATTAGAAGCAGAGATAACAAAATAATAGACAGTTGCATTATTGTTGGCAGGCAGCACACATGTAAACAGCTGCTAACCTGTTAGCATTAGGGGTGATATGTCAGTGCCAAATGCTTCACATTGACTTATCCACAAGACATAATTCCATACTTAAGGTGTTAGGACATGCATAATTCATATACCACAGTGTTTTATGTCCGAGCTACAATTCAAAGGGGTTGCTCCCCAATGAAATAAGCAGTGAAATGACACCACTGACAAGTAGTAAATCCTGCCGCATGTGTCGCATTAGCTCTCAAACCCACTGCTTCTCAACCGATTTACCCTCAATCACATTAAAGACAAACCTTGGTAAGAGTGGCACTGGTGGAAAAAATGAAATATCTACAGTATATGTTTGATGGAAGGAAGAAGCCCAGTATGTTCTGGCTCTAAGATTTACCTCTTCTGTCAAACAGGGAGCACAGCTATATCTGAAATTGAGAAACTTGCGGTGAAACTCCTTGCTTGTTTAGAATGCAGAGCTAATTGCTGCTAATTTCTTTGCAATGTGAGTTAACATGTAGACAAGTGTGTTTGTGTTGTTTGTGTATAGGGGTGTAGAAAAGCATTTGCATGTGTGCAAAACACACACACACACACACACACACACACACACACACACACACACACACACACAATACTACTACTACTACTACTACTACTATCGGTCAAAGGTTTGGGGTCACTTTTCAACACATTTCCATTCCACTCCATTATAGACAGAATACCAGCTGATCTGAATGGGTGGCTGATCTTTAATGCAATATCTACATTTCCCATTATCAGCAACCATTCATCCATTGTTCCAAAGGCACATTCTGTTCACTAATCTGATATCATTTTAAAAAACTAAATGAGGAAACATTGGAGAACTCTTTTGCAATTATGTAAGAACGTAATGTAATCTGAAAACTGCTGCCCTGGTTAAAAAACAACAACAATGCAACTGATCTCAGCTGGTATTCATTCTGTCTATAACTGAGTGAAATGGAAATTTCTAAGTGACCCCAAACTTTTGACTGTGTGTGTGTGTGTATAGATATATATATCTATATCTATAAAAATAAAGATGAAGTGTAATGTTGAATATTGATCTAACAGTAAGGTGGAGTGAAGATAGTTATTGGTAGGCGATTGGTCACAGAAATGCACGGTGTGTACACACTTAAGTGAAATAAACTTTTTGGCAGACATTTCTGTTCTTCATGCTTATAGAAATGTGACAAAATAACAATGTTTGCTCTAAAACTATGCTTTACCCTTCCTGAATGTACATACCAATGCTTAGGAGGCAACTTTGTCATGTACCTGTCACGCATCTATCTCCTGCCTTTTGCCACACCCAAGCTGAACAGATAAGCACTGAAATTCATTTTTGGCTCCTTGTGATTTTTTTTCTTTAATCTCACAAATAGAGAAACAGAAACTGAGTGAGACACAGATAGAGAAAACATAATTCCTCCCTTTTTAATCTATCACTAGTCCCCATGGAATCATCTCTGAGATATGTCAGATTAGACCTGATTATAGCGCGTGCACACACATGCACCCACAAACATACTCACACACATGTTTGATTTCATTCCTCACGCTTTTACTGTCCCACCCACTGGCTTTGTTTAGCAGTGGATTGTTGCAGATTAATCCTCTAATTGCTTTGTAGTGAGAGAGGGAGTGAAGAAAAAGAGTGGGAGAATTAAGCAGCAGGTGGATTGGGTTAAAGGTTAACATGGCTCTTTAAAGCTTTCTTTTAATGCCAGCTCATTTACACGCAAGCATCCGAAAGGCGCTGGTACTGTATCAAGTGAAAAAAACACTGGCACACACAACTAGTTCATTTGTTGCATTTAGCTGAGCAAGAAAGCAGTTTCTTCTAAGCAGCTGAAGCTTTAGTTCTCAAGCTTTTTAGTCTGCTATTTCTTCCCTAATGGCTTTATGTCAGTTGTTTTCTTCTTGTTCTCTTTAGGTGGTGGGAAATTATGCCTATGATTACAAAATAAAATGACTGTGGGGTGCTGTGTGTGTGTGTGTGTGTGTCTGTGTGTGTTTGTAGGCTTAGGGGGCTTTTTTTGTACATTGTGTTTGTGCATTTGTGTGCCTTTGCGTTTGCATTTGTGGCTTGTTGTGAAAAGCCAAGAGATTGAAGTAGTGAGGGGTTGAGTGATGGGCAGCCGCCCAGGATTGATAACATCTCACTGGTATTCCAAACATCATTCCTCATGGAAGCTTAAGCTCTCTCTCTCTCGCTCTCTCTCTCTCTCTCTCTCGCTCTCTTTCCTTTATAGCTCCTACATAAAAATATAGTTGAAATATTATGTATAATATTATATATATTATGTACTATTACAATAATAATGTAAATATTTAGTTTCCTGATTTATTCCTGCATCTGCACCCTTTTTTCAACATGCAGCGTTCTATCTTTCCTTTGCTGCATGACAGTATACAGTGTGATACTTTCCTTGTCCACAAAGTCATACCTTCAGGGCATTAATAGGTTAATAGGTGCTGTGTAATTAGCAACTCCTGACTGGAAGAACATTCCAAGACTGATTTAGCCAATGATTGAATACTGCTCTAACTCCATTCTGCTCTTCCTCTACAAAGAAGACATAACCGCATAACCTGCATATAAGTTATTAGATACTCTTGATTGATTATTTGATTGATTGATGTTACCTCTGCGTGTTAGTTAATTAGCCCCTTTTCTCCCATCAGAACTAGCAGTGTCCACAACTTGAGAGTATACAAAGTTAGCTAGTACTAGCGTGACATAACACTTTTTTAACATAGCATTAGCACACACAGGACAAAACAGAAGTGAAATTGCTTTCCGTGTTGAACAGTGGTTTGTTGATCAAAGAATCTATTTACTAGGCAACTGGGTTATTCTTATAAACCTCCCTACTGCCAGCTGTTGTGGGAGCTGCTTCATTCATTTAAACCTATTTTTCCCTATTTCCAAGCTCTGGTCCCTGGGGTCGAAAAGCGACAAAACCTTTGTTAAATAATGTTCGTTTTTTTCTGTGGTTGTGGCAAGTAATCTCCGTCTGGCTGGTTATAAGACAAAGATGCAAGCAGGAGCCGTTAATATTGGATTTCTGTACTTTTCAAAAGTTGTCATGGTGCTAGCTACTCAACACTGTTCTTATTTTTGGTAGGTGGTAGGCTATACAGAGGTAGATAACTGTCATCACACGCAATACTAAAATCACCAACCTATGCTCTAATTAATTTGAACATACTTTCACCCTACATTTGACCTAGAACTAACTGTGTTGTTGCATGCCTCATTTGGATGAGTTCACAGTAGTTTAGAATTAGCCAACAATATATACTGTTAAACGCCATTTACTAAATCTCTGTTCTTTTTTATTTCTGTTTTTTCCCCAACACAGGTCCCTGTTAGGCTGGATGAGATGAGATCCCTATGTAGTGGTCGTCATGGCAACTTGTGACTCTCCCCCTATGGTGTCATCACGGCAGCAGGAACATGGTGGCCAGAGGCTGGACGCTGCTGCTGAGGACAACTCCGTCATCGCCATGGAGACCAGTCTCGCCAACAGCAACAACGCCAACAACAACCAATCGTCGCCTGCTGCCATTGGAGAGCCAGAGAATGGCCTTGGAGAGCCCGCTTTAAGCCCGCTAAGGTCTACCGCTACCCCTACCAATGTCAGTGTAACCATCGACCCTGTAATGGAACAGAGTCGGAGAGAAAGCTTTACTACCGGTAACAAAGGGAGTGTTACCGGGACTTTACCAGGAGGAGGAGGAGCAGCTTTGGGTTCAGACTGTTCTGCCCCTGCCACATCTCCCGTGGCACCGGCAAAGGAGATCCCGTGCAACGAATGTTCTAGTTCCTTCTCCAGTTTACAAAAATACATGGAGCACCACTGCCCCAACGCCCGCCTGCCTACCACTGGAGGTCATGAGGAGGGTGAGGAGGTTGAAGGGATGGTAGGGGAGGAGAGTGAAGATGAAGGAGAGCGCGAGGTGGGTGCTGCTGAAATGGGGGAAATGAACAGCGAGATGGAGGAGGATAGTGATGTGGAGAACCTGAGTGGCGAGATCATCTACCAGCCCGATGGCTCTGCCTTCATCCTGGAGGACGCCAAAGAGCAGTGTGGCAACCAGGGGGGGCTCTCTGGGCCTCTCCAATTCAGGGGCCTGCTGTCCCCCCAGACCATCCCCAATGCCCAGGTCAGCAGTGGCCAGAGTGGCCTGAGCCCAGGGGGGGAGCAGTTGGAGCAGCCCGCTGCACCCATGTCCTTCTACCCCCAGATCATCAACACCTTCCACATCGCTTCATCCCTGGGGAATAACCCCCTAGTGGCCGACCACCCCTCCTTCCCAAATACCTCAGCTGGAGGGCTGGCGGGCACTCGTCCCATGTTGCACAGTTTCCGTGTCTATGACCTCCGCCACAAGAATGACAAAGACTATCTGAAGGCGGATGGTGCAGCCAAAAACTCCTGTGTGTCCAAAGATGTCCCCAACAATGTGGACTTGTCCAAGTTTGAGGGCTGTGTGGCCGATGGACGGCGGAAGCCTGTGCTGATGTGTTTCCTTTGCAAGCTGTCTTTTGGCTACAGCCGTTCCTTCGTGACACATGCTGTCCATGACCACCGTATGACCCTGAATGATCAGGAGCAGAAGCTGCTAGGCAACAAGCACGTCTCTGCCATCATCCAGGGCATCGGCAAGGACAAAGAACCTCTTATAAGCTTTCTGGAACCAAAAAACCCCACCAACTCTGTGCTACCCCACTTTCCCACACCTGCCAACTTCCTAGGGCCAGACACGGGGCTCCGCGGCTTGTGGAATGCTTTCCACAGTAGTGGGGAGAGTACCGATTCCCTTCAGGCAGGTTTTGCCTTCCTGAAGGGCAGTGCCAGCAGCTCCGCCAATGACCAAACCCCCAGAACCCAAACCATGCCAAAGGCTGAGACCAACCCAAACCTCGGGGGAGGGGCTGGTTCCCAGAGAACCCCCAGCGGGAGTTCTGCTGCTGCTGCCATTGGTGGCAACTTGGAAGGTCAGAACTCTAATAGTGACTGCAAGGGCCATGTTAGGGACACATGCACTTTGCAACCCAATGGGCCGGACCTGAGCCAGTACCCGCATGTCAAGCGGGAGCTTGGTGCAGTTGGAGGAGAAAGTCCAGAGCAGGATGAGGATGCTTACTCCAATGGTGGTGGAGTAGAAATGGAGGCAGATGAGGAGGAGGAACAGGCCATGAACATGGCAATGACTGGCCAGCGGGCCGACAGCACCAGTAGCAAAGATTTCCCTCTCTTAAACCAAAGTATTTCCCCCCTTTCCAACAGTGTGCTAAAGTTTAACAATGACATCAAAGGCCCTGCATCCACCTCCTCCTCCTCCTCCTCCCTGCCTGTGTGTGAGAAGCTAGAGATGGAGAAGAGCCGCCTGTCCACTGCCCTGGCAGCTGCCAGAGAGCGGGAGAGCAGCAATGACTCAACCAGTGAAGCCCTGACAGGACGGGATGAGTCGCCCTCCTCCCACCCCCTTGACATGATGATGTTGCGCAGAGATGATGAGAGTCCTGGACCTCTGTATCAACACACAGGAAATCCCAGTACGCCTGGAACTCCTGGGACACCTGGTACCCCTGGTCCAGGTGAAGGTTCCCCAGGTAGTGGGGTGGAGTGCCCCAAGTGTGACACGGTCTTGGGGTCCTCACGGTCTCTGGGTGGGCATATGACGATGATGCATTCACGTAACTCCTGCAAGACGCTGAAGTGTCCCAAGTGTAACTGGCACTACAAGTACCAGCAGACGCTAGACGCCCACATGAAGGAGAAACATCCGGAGTCTGGTGGATCATGTGTGTACTGCCGCACAGGACAGCCTCACCCTCGTTTAGCCAGAGGCGAAAGCTATACCTGTGGATACAAGCCTTTCCGCTGTGAGGTCTGTCCATCTATTTTTCATCTCTATGGACTTTTTTTCTTTTTTAATCTTTCTGAAATGTTCTTGTTTTTATTGCGTTGGGTTTCATAAGACAACTTTTATCCTGAATTTAACCAAAACAAATCTCTGGGTTTGGTGGACATATGTTAGTAAAAAAAGTATTAGCATCTTGGAAATATAGATTATGCAATTTGTTTTTCAGGCCAATTTTGAGGCACAGGCATCTGACCCTTTATGGCAACCTCAACAGTTGTACATCTTTACTCAATTGAAAATCCACTGTCAGAAGAGAGGAAGGAGGGGGTTAAATGTTTGTCTTTCTCTTTTTAGTCAACAACACCTATCACAGCTATAAAGGTTAAAGTAATTACATCATAAGACTGACTGAAGGAAATCTGAATTGTAATACTTAATCATTAATCAGATATCAGCTGTTTTTTGTTATAAATGTGAATAGTGTATATTACGCATCACTGTGTTAATTCTTCCTTTTTAGGTATGCAATTATTCAACCACCACCAAAGGCAACCTAAGCATCCACATGCAGTCGGACAAGCATCTGAACAACGTACAAACACTCCAGAACGGTGGCAGTGAGGCACAATACAACCATAACCATAACCATGCCAACCCTGTGCCCAGTGCCAGCCTTGGTGGAGGCTGCGGTGCGCCCTCGCCATCCAAGCCCAAACAGAAGCCCACTTGGCGCTGTGAGGTAATGAAACAACAGCGTCATTGTAGCACTGTGGTAGCTACATACCAATTAGCTTGTTTTGATGTTTAAACAATGAGTCAGTTATTTCCCTGTGCGTCACTTTGTCTATTATGTTTCTTGGCCACATCATCTGGTCATTATAAAACTGAATTTTAAACACCCCAACTTTTATACACTTACACCCGACATACACACTCTATTCTCACACACCAGTCTCTCTGCCTCTTACCACATCATTATAACTTTTGTATGCTGTATGTTAATGTCTTTACTGTTTGTCACTGCATATACATACATATTATATATGTCATTTACCTTGAATGTCATTGTTGATGCCCTAAAAAAGTGTAATTTATCTGGTCTTGCTTCCAACAGGTGTGTGACTACGAGACCAACGTGGCGCGGAATTTGCGCATCCATATGACCAGCGAGAAACACATGCACAACATGATGCTGCTGCAGCAGAACATGAAGCAGATCCAACACAGCCTCCATATGGGCCTGGCTCCAGCTGAGGCAGAGCTTTACCAGTACTACCTGGCTCAAAACATGGGCCTGGCTGGTGTAAAACTGGAGAGCCCAGCCGGCAGCAGCGGCCCAGATGCTCAGATGATGATTAACCCGTTCCAGCTAGATCCTGCAACCGTGGCAGCTCTTGGATCTGGTCTAGGTGAGTAATACCAGAATTGAAATTAAAAATAAATTTTACCTATTGGTCAATTACAAAGCAGAAAAAGGTATTTCTGCTCCTTTTTCATATATTCCCCCTCAATCTTGTTTTTCGGTTTCTTCTGCTCATCCTTCACTTGGTCAGTTTTATATTTTCTCTCATATATCTGATGCCATCTGGGTATGTTTTTATCTCTGTGCCTTTCCTTTGTTGCTCTTCATTTTTTCTTCCTGACCTCTCACCTTCTCTTTTTCTGCTCCTATCCTTTTTTACCTTGCCCCATGCCGCTCCCTCTTCTCTTTCTCTTACCTCTTATCTCTGCTCTCATATTGTCCCCTCTGTCATTGTCTCCCTTCTTTGACCCCTCTCACTGATTAAAAAATGATTATGAGACGCCACATGAGAATTATTCTTAATCTTTCATTTGTAATTTTCTTAAGTCAGCTTAATCCCCCCCCCCCCAATACACACCCCACCCCACCTTTGCTTACCCTAGAGAGGACTCACACACATGTACACACATACACACTCACACAGCAGGAAGCGGATTCCCGTAGGAGTGAGAGAGATTTAACAATAACCCTGCAGTGTTACACACCCACTCCCTCCTCTAGTGTGGAGGTCACAGCCCAGCCAGCAGATGTACTCTCAGTGAATTACACTGATAACACACAGCTCCCCATAGTGAGCACAGCTGTACATAGGTTTAGATGGTGTGAGCGGGATATTTATATATTTTCAAATACTCTCACTAACAAATAAAATAAAGCATAAATATGCATGCATACAATTTAGAGAAACACATTCTAAATGTCTGCTCACATTTTGCATTCTGTGCTACTCTTTTAAAAACAGCACACACATACACAAAACCACACATTTAGTCATCCACTAATTAGAGGAATTGTACTACTAACTGTAAAGAAAAAAACAACAACAATTCAGATGATGTGTCATTGTTAAATCCTCTGTGCTCCAAACACGGTGTTAAGATTCTATCTGAAAAAAAGACATGATGAGCTTTGGCATGCCTAGAGAGACAATGAAGGGATCAAATGAAAGAGTTAATTACATTTCTATGAATGGCAGATCTCCTTTTTTGTCCCAGGGTGGGTGGGCTGAAGAAAGAAAAACTTGTACAATGCATTGATCAGCTTTTCAAATCTCTGCGTGGATGTGGGAAACGCTCGGAGCCCTGAAACCGTTGTCCCACCCTTGCTGAGAGCAGTAATTAAAGCTACCTGATGAGCGAGTTAGCAAGTTGAAAAGGATGATTGTAATTGATCCTGATTCAATCCTATTAGGGTTTTTTTTATAGACAAGACTTTGTAAGGAGCCCAAGGCCTCTGTGAGGCTTTATTTTATCAAATCCTTTTGTGTGAGAGAGACCTGCATGGAGCACTCACTTTTCTCTTCACACTTAATTTCATTAAAAGAGCCTTTTCTCTTTCTCTCTATCCTTTATCCCTCCCTATGCATGCCAGCCTTTCGTTTTCATTCGAGCTTTGTCTTTCTGTCATACCTCTTTGTTTTTATATACCATTCGGCCTTCTGTGCATACTGCCTGCCTTTAATCGGATGTAATCCTTATGAAAGCCTTACCTTTTGAACACCTCTCTGTTTTTCTATCTGCTGCTAACCTGCATTCTCATTTTCTCCACAGTGAATAGTGACCTATCAGCCGAGCTTCGTCTTGCCAGTGGTCAACTTATGGCGGACGACCTATCCCTGGTGTCCTCCGGTGGAATGGGGGGTATGTCTTCATCAGACCCCTCCCTCTCGTCCTTGTCGCCACCTATCAGCGACCCCTCTCTGCGCCTTTACCAGTGTGCCGTGTGCAACTGCTACTCCACGGACAACCTGGAGGCTCTCAATGCCCACGTCAATGCCGAGCGCTCTTTGCCCGAAGACGAGTGGCGCTGCGTGGTTGGTGACGTCTACCAGTGCAAGCTCTGCAGCTACAACACGCAGCTTAAGGCCAACTTTCAGCTGCACTGCAAGACAGACAAGCACATGCAGAAGCACCAGCTGGTGGCCCACATCAAAGAGGGAGGCAAAGCCAACCAGTGGAGATTAAAGTGTGTGGCCATTGGCAACCCTGTGCACCTCAAGTGCAACGCCTGTGACTACTACAGCAACAGCGTGGATAAACTGAGACTACATGCCACCAACCAGAGGCATGAGGCTGCTATCCGCCTATACAAGGTAAAAACGCATTTTTGTTTTTGCAGGACACTGATTTTACAATGTTTTTCATACAGCACAATAATATCATTCTTAGTGGTATACATCTGAGGGGAACACCACAAATTTTGAGATCAGATTGAAAAAAGCACACATGTTTATGTTTATAAAACTGTGCCCTATCCTCTTAGCTGCAGTGTCACATGATTATAAAGTTCCCATGAGAATGGAATGACCGAGATGAAAAAGGTCACTGTTAGAGCACCCAGGATGATTTCCTTTGGATATGGGTAGATGTCCTGCTTATGACCAGCTGGCACTAATGTAACTTATAATTATACGCAAGTCACATTCTATCAGCGAGTTTCAAATGTTTCAAAGTTTTGATTATCTTCAGCTGTCTTTTCAGCTTGTTTTTTTTCCAGCCGTAAATAATTCTGGAATAATTCAAGTATTTATTTTCATGATAAGGCTTGTAGAGGCATATAAAAACTTAGTTTTGAACGATGACACAATGAAAGTAGACCACATTCTATACATGATAGTCTTGCTACATGATCCCTATTTGATGCACAATTACCCACTTTCACAACTTAAAAAACAAACTACAAAAACTATGTCACACGTTGTATTTTTAAAATTATGGTAAAAAATGGTTTCAGATATTGTAATGAAGGGATAGATATGTGTAAGGGTGTTTAATACATTTGTGAATTAAGGTTTCCAGAAACACACACTGTTTTTTATGTTTGTTCACATGATCATTTATGTACACATCCACACAGCTCTCCTGCAGACAAACACTCCTTGTTCTTTGGAGATTTTTTTTTTTTTGCTTGGGATTATTTGGTAGGGACTTATCATAATGTAACCACGGTGAACTCACACAGAAGTCACTTACTTAACTAATTAAACTTTTTACTCTGAGCAATAAATAGTTCCTGCAAAAAAATTCTAACACAACCAATATCTGGCATCTTTTTTCACTCCAATATATTTAAGGTGATTTAGTTTGTCAGGCGTCTCCTTCAGCTTAATAGGATGCTGTTACATTCCCGAGGCCTTGACCTACAGGACAGGATCAAGTGCATTACATTAATGAGGATTTCTTTACTACTGTACGGAACATTTGGCAATGGAAGGTGTTTGTGTGTGTTTGTGTGTGTTGTGCCTATAGAGACAACTGTAGACAACTGTTTTTTTGTTTTGTTTTTTAAGTAGAAAATACAACTACATTGGGTTATAATTAGAAGACTTTGTTACAATATTATTATAATAATATTAAGTAATTTACTCTTATTTACTCTTTTTTTTACTTTTTTTTTACTATTTACTCTATTTTTTTAAAAGCTGTAAAAGTGTTGCGGTATTCGGCAAAAAGTTGAAACAGGAAACTCAGATGAGACAGAATGACATACAGCAAAGTTTTGAATCTGCAACATTAACATTTATGAAAGAAGTCTCCACTGACCCACATACTTTAGTCACTCCTTTTAATCATTTTTTTGTGAAAGGGGACCTGATTTTGAAGGAATTGCATCTATTTGGAAATCTGTGTCCGATTTTTACTTACAGCTCCAAGGCTTGAGTGGATTGTGCACATTGGCATTCTTAGGGTTATTTAAAACAGACGTAGTTGACTTAAACAGGATGTACGTATTGACACAGGATTGGCCGACAGTCTGGCAAAGGTTACACTTGTCATGGGATGAGGTGGGGATGTCTCATCCTCAGAGATTGTTTGCTAATTGCATGGAAATATTTAAAATGTATTAATTCTTAACAAAAGTGCTGCTTGCGTGCTTGTTGAGACACTTTTGGCAGCTGTTTAAGTTGATTTAAAATGAGACAAAAGCCAGATAGGTTACCTAGGTTACAATGAACACTGGCAGATATGTAATCATGCAAAGAAAGCTATTTATATCGGTTGTGATTAAATGTACAAACCCAAGAAGCACAATCAACTGTACAGACATAAAACAAAGAGACTTGTCTGAACATTTTCCTAACATAATTTGCTTTCCAAGAAACGCAAGTAAAGCAAGGGAGTATGCTTTTAGGAACACACAACCACCAGTTTAGCCAAGGCAAGTGAGGATCATCCCAATGCCCCCTACGTGCACCCATACGCCCCTGTACCTCATCTACCCACCCACCTACCCCACAGGCCTCAACAAATCTGTTCCACAGATGACGCTTTTAATGCCTCTGGCAGAAATCCCACTATTTTACCCGTGGACATGTGGTAGTAAAGCAGAGAGAGCGGGAGAGAAAGCATAGAGCAGCCGAGCAAGGCAGAGGGAAAAAAATTATTTCTTTATTTGACCAGAAAAACACCTCTCCTTTTATGTATTGGCAGAGGTGAAAAGCACATGGGGATGGAGGTAGCTTGGCCGGGCGCATAAAAGATCCGAGTGTTGACGACTTTACCATCTGTTTTTTTGGAAACACAGAATATCTTTATGGCATGGGAAACCATTTGAAGATACAAACAAAAAGCATATTCAGGAGATTTTATGGCTGCTTTGTAGCAGCAATGGAGTACTTCTAAGGGGAATTGAGAATTTGAAAGTGTTTTTTTCCAGACTTTGAAACTGCAAGAGGGAAATGACATTAGCAGCACAGGGACATCAAGTCATCTGGTGTCCAGGGCACAGCAGGTGGCGCAGGAAGTCATACGCCTTATATGGGTAAAGCGGAGGTCTATGCCTCGCTGCTTATTGGGGAGGAAATGTAGGAAATCTGATTGGTTACTGTTTGTTTTAAATGAGAGTACTACAGCACACGGTGTTTTCCCATATTATTTCTCATGATACAGAATTTAGTTTGAAATTCTAAGTGTGTATAGAACCTCAATTCAGTATTATCACAGCTGTTAAGTGCACATCTTTATCACCTAGAAAGATTGTGAATGACTAAATGGAAGATGTTTTAACGTAGCGGTGTATGCTAGCAGCCTGTGAGGTAAGCTCGGCATTAAATGTTGCCGTAGCATAGCGTGTCCATAGCTGGCCTGGTTTGTGTTTGCCTAAGCGTTGAATATGATGATGTATGGCTTCGTTATGATTTTTAATAACAAACAGTGGACTTAATGCACCTAGAGACAGGAGTAAATCTGTCAGTGCCATTCACAAGTGCTGCCGGGCTAGGTAGGGGTTTACTTTGTAGTGAGCATGTGTGTTTGTGTGTCCAAAGGGCTTCAGAGGTTCTGTGCTTGCCCTTGGGTCATTAGGAGTTGAGAATGTTCATGGTCAATGTGGCATGGTCAAGGACCACACACACACACAGACACACACACACACAC
>NC_045754.1:16164353-16169019 GCF_008692095.1 Etheostoma spectabile | reverse complement strand
ACACACACACACACACACACACACACGTACACAGTGTCTCATAGGCCATGGCACCTGTTTCTCAGATGGCTGTCCGAATAAATCAAACTGTCCTCAGCCACCACCACCCCACCCCTGTCTGTCTGTCCAGTTTTCCGTCATAAGTCAAGCGAAAATGGATGTCTGGGGTCCACTCCACTGCACATTTTCATATCTCTGTTGTTATTTCCATTATTGTTCTCTTCCCTCACACTCCCGTTTGAACTCAGAATTGTAGGCTTATAAAATGCTCAACTTTTTATGATGGAGATGGAGGGAGAGAGTGAGTAAAAAGAACATTAAGATAAAGCACTTTGCTTGTGGGAATGGGAACAGATATACAAGGTGTCTTTCCCTCTGTCTCTTTCTCTGTCTCAAACTTGTTCACTCCCTCTGTCTAACCCACTCTTTGTTTTGTCTCTGACTCTCTTTCTCCCATTCTCTCTCTCTCTTTCTATCTCTCCCCTGGGGAGCTGCAGATAGGCCATCTCATTACCCATGATCCTCTTGGCAACACCATGGCCGGGAAACAAGGGGTGGAGGGAATTAAACGGGGGTAGTGATGGGAGGAGGAGGGAGGGATGGAAGGAAAAGAATGAGAAGATTTGTAGATGCATCAAAGAAAAGTCTCTTCCTTTTGTCATTTTCGTCATCCCCTTTGTATTTTTCTTATTTATTTATTATCTTTTGCTTTTTTTCTTTCAATCTCCAAACTCTGCACCCCCCCTCCACCACCACCCTCACATTTTATATTCTTCCATCTTCCTCAGATGGAGATGGCTGTGCTTATGCATTTGTGATATTAAGTCTACTGCTGTGCCTTGGCTATTAGCAAGGGTCAACCCTGCCCACACTCATTTGAAAATCAAATGGCCCTATATATATGCAGCCCAAATTATTGGACTGTCATTTGGACTTGTGATGGGGAAATGGACAGGAGATTGACTCCCATAGATTTGCATAAAAAGCCATTGTGCCGGTCCCCGGAATAGAAAAAAAAACTGGTTCTATTACAAATGCATGGCACCATTTATGAACCACTCACTCACATAAATGCATATGTGGACACAGAGGTATGGTATTACATACATTCATCGAGACACACTTACTAATACAGTAACACTCGCATACAATTGTAGTCTTGGTTATCAAGTTACGGTTTTCCACTTGAGCCCATGTCTGCTTGTTCCAGACACAGGCTCTTGATCACTGCATCCTTGTCTCGCACTTGCAAACAGACCTAAAGGGTTTCTCTTTAAAACATAATTTTTTCAGACACTTCACACTAGCTGCTACTTGACTGCAAGATATAGATTTTTTTCATGTTTTGTCATGGAGACTGATAATGCAGCCGGTCGTCGAGAGTTCACTGTGTAAACCTGAGCAGATTAATGAGTTTATTTCAGTGTTTTTGCCAGAAAGGTAACTGTCACTGTCTGTCTGTCTCACTCTTCATTGTTCACTTCTACAGTTGTTCTTTTGCTCTCTCTCTCTCTGCTCCGGCCGTCCCTGAGCTCTCAAATCCCCCTTCCCCTCTCTCGCTCCTCTCCTCCCTCACTCTCCATCTCTCGCTCCCTCCATCCTCTCCCTCTCTTCTCATCGCGTCTCCTCTCTCTCCTCTCTCTCTCTCGTCTACCTCTCCTTCTTCGCAAGGCAAACAACGCCAGTTATTAGATTATTCAAATCGTCTCCTCTTTCACACGCGTGGAGATTACATGGAAATCTTTCAGAGTTCCGGGTGTGAAGTGGGGGGATGGAGGATGGCGGCTAATTAAGCACTAAAAGCAGGTGTGTGTGTGTTGTGTGTGTGTTGTTTTGTGTGTTTTGTGGTTGTGTGTATGCTGTTGCTATGTGTTGTTGACAGAAAGGTTTGAATGGATCAACTTCCCCAACCCTCCACCCTAAAATCCTCATAGATATTAATAAGAGTTTGTCGCCCATTCTCCCTCTACGCCTTAACCAGATGGTCGGCAAAGTTTGTGTGTGTGGGTGTGTGTTGTGTGTGTTTGTGTGGTGGGTGTGTGGGTGTGTGTGTGTGTTGTTGTGTGTGGTGTGTGTGTGTGTGTGTGTGTGTGTGTGTGGTGTGTGTGTGGGGTGTGTGGGTGTGGTGTGCCGTGCGTGTGCATGTGCTTGCATGTGTCTTTGTGTCCAGCTTTGGTTCAGCTCCTGATTGAGACACTCATATGTAATGTTTAAACCTATCCAGCTCCCCCCTTCTCTCCACTTCTCAACCTCCGGGAATTATTAAGGGCCTGCAGACTGAGATTTTTTTTCTTCCTTTAGCAAGGTGTGTTTCTCTGTGTGAGCCAAAGACAGATATTAATAGCCAGATGTGATCTTCTTCATAATCATCCCCACTCTTCTCTGAGCTGCGGGTCATTTGGGCCGGGCCGGGGCCAAGCCATTTGTCCATGTGCAGGGGACTGTGAAGCAGATTGGGGCTGACAGGTATGGGAACGATAGCAGAGATGGGGGGGGGGGGGGGGACCACCAGAAGGAAGGGAACATCGCAGGGATGCAGGAACAAAGGAGCTAGCAGGAGTTTGTCTTTTTTTGTCTTTTTTTCCCTCGGCTCATCTGAACCCTCCCACCCTTGATGTATCCCCAGCACCCACCCAAATACACACTTCCCTCCTCCTCCTTCCATCCTTACACTGCCTACTCACACACTTGCCTTCCTCCTCCTTCTGTTTTTTCATCCTCAACTCCTCCCTAGAAAAAGGAATAATCAAAGAGGGTGCAGAATCTCAAGTATAATCTCTCGGGGCATGTTGCCTTCACTTTTGATACCTTGATATGATCAGAGACTCTTCAGACAAATCACATGGCAGCGAGATCAGATAAATATCATTGTAAGTTCATTAGCGTTACGTTTGAAATCAGCTGACATGAAAATGCGTGTCTAATTTGCATGAAAGTTGTCTCAAAATCTCTTTATACTTTGTGTCAATTAGGGACAAATAGGTGCTCTATTCTTGAAATGTTAAATCAGCTTTAGAGTGGTATTTAGATAGAACATTCACACAGTTTCCCCTCTCATGAAGCTATCAGGACATTGATATGGACAAAGTTGAACTGAAATACTCTTCAACGGCCTTCCAAATCAATAATTAATCGATTGGAGGTAATTGTGCCTCCCTTGGAACGGTCCCAAGTCTCTCTCGCTCTCTGTCACTTTTTTCTCTCCTTCTCACACTCTCTCTGTCATTACCAGCATGTGGCCCAATATTCAGCATTTCAGCATTCCAGCTGTAATTGATTTTAACCATTAGGTGCTCAGTGAATAGATAAGTAGGGGGAGATATTCGATTATATGGTGAAAGAGAGAGAGACGAGGATGAAGAGAGAGTGAGAGACAGAACAAGGGAGGGAGAAGGATTGAGGGATGTTGTTGGAGAGCTGGAGAAAGAGGAACTGACCTGTCCTGCTGTCTATCTGTCTATACCACTGGTCTTCCATCATTGCAGCAGCACAATACTGCTGACCTCCTGTGAGTTCAAGCAGCTTAGTTTCTGCGAGGTAATCCCTATTGCTTTGAAATAGACCTGATAGAAAGCCCACTTACTTGTCCCGGATTAATGTGGGTTGGGTGCAGGGGTACTGAGTTTTCAGCACATTTAGTTAAATTAACCCATTGGAATTATCATATTCAACTTTCATTGTGGACTTACACAAGGAACCGGAGTGAACTGACTTTGAAGCTTGTTGCACTTTTTTGGCAGACAGGTGGGAGACTTTTTCATTTAGCATCCTTGTATAATATTGTCTGCCCTACTATTTTGTTTATGTTTAGATTTACTATCCTGGTGGCCACAGTGCTATTATTCCTTTCAGTGGTTTCCCATCCCCTACAGAGGCCATTTTGAATTTGAGCACAGCTGAGGGTGGTATTGCTTTCCCACTGTTTTCTGAAGATATAAGTCTGATTTTTTTTTTTTCTTCCGTCCTTTCTCTTCTTTTACTCGTTCTGGCAGGAGTATAGGTTAGGACTAGGAGTAGGGGCGGACGGAGGGGGGTGATGGGGGAACAAAGGCAAACATTTGAGTAATCTTCAAAGAGCCCATTGGTATGTTGAGTGGACGCTGGTATGCGGACTGCGGCTGAGGCTTTTTCAGGGGAAAACAATATCCTTCCTTTAGACGGCTGGGGCCTGGGCAAACACTACCAGCCAGGCGACTCTGCCTAGTGCTGCCACCGCTATCAGCTTACCCCCCCCTCTCCTGGCTCACGCCGAAAATGGTAGGGTCCTCTATGTTTCCGGAACAGCACAGAGCTCATCATTATGTGTTTATGGGGGTAGTAAGAACATCCCAAGTTGTCGAATGTTTGGCTGACTGAGTTTATGTGGCTTGTCAGAAAATGTTACATAAATTGTTATCTCTGCGAGACAGTGTTTAAATATTTGAGTTTTGATACAGAGGTATAGAGCAGACAAAAAGAAAGAGGCACAGGCTGAAATTGGCCGCCTTTCTGTAAAGAAAGCAGGGAGGGATCAAGTGTGCCATCTTGTAGGTCAACTGCAAGGCATTTGATTTCCTGTGGCAATATGCAAAACGGCACCGCTGAAGAGGGTCTTTCATTGTGCTCTCCCCTGGCAGAGGTACCACTCCAATGTGCTCTCACCGACACACACACACACACACACACA
>NC_045754.1:16162945-16164343 GCF_008692095.1 Etheostoma spectabile | reverse complement strand
CACACACACACACACACACACTTATACACAGCTTGTACACACAACAAGTTACATTGTTTCCTATTGGAATAAGGCCTGCACCTTTTGCTCTAAGAAGTGTGTTGAAATATTACATTTTACTGTTAGGAAGTGAATTCTGTAACACTATATGTAGTATGTGAAGTTATAGATTGAACATGTATCTATCAAAAAAATAGCATGTAGTGCATTTATGTGATAAATTCAGCTCTTAAAAGAAAGAAGCAGACAGTCTGCCATTTTGTGACAGTTTCAAAATGAATTCCCTTTGTCCAGTAATCACTAGCCATTTTCTCACGAGGATCCACCCCAGGGATAATTTCTCCCATTTCTCTGTCATTAGCATGGCCTGGTATTAGACTTGTGTTTTGTTCCCTGTACCTTTTGTTTTGTGCTAAGTGAAACCATGCGACAGAGTAGGGGCTAACTGGAAAACAATACCCCCCTTCACAGACTCAGGAATGTGTAATTAGTGATTTGAACCCGACTACGCTCTTCCCTATCATTCTCTCTCTCTCTCTTTCTGTCTGTCTCTTGTTCTTTTGTTCTCTCTGTTTAGATTCTCACTCTCTTCGATTCTTAAATCTATGGGTTAGTTTTTCACATTGTATGTTTCTGTCTTTTATATTTGTCTAACTTTCTTTAATAGACATTTTTCAGCAAGTCTCCATTACAAACGTAGCGGGGGGAAAAGAACTTGGCAAAAATCGCTGCTTCTCTCGGCACCAAAATTATTTCCCCTTCTCTTCCCTTTCAGTTTTAGTTAAATATAACAACATCAGTGTAGTACAAACCTCTTTGATGGTACTAGCCAATAAGCTGAAACCCCGGATTCTCAACCCCTTTATTTTTGTTTTTCTCCCCGTCTTTAATAGATCCTGTCAATTAGGCCTTGCCTTGATTTCCCAAAGCATCTTTGCATGTTGAGGAAAATGGAAAATGATGAACCCTACCCAAAAGCATGTTAGTATTTCAGCAATACCCCCCCCCCCCCCCCCCCTCATCATAGCAAGGCCACGCGTGTGTCTACAGATCTGGGAAACAAAAACAATACCCCTAAACAAAACAAAAAAAAACCCCCATACCTTCTTCTTTCTTCCTGAATGGTGCCGTCTTTTCCTTGTTCTTTCTACTACCAGCGACTCATTTCCTTCAATGAATGCAAAGAAAATATTTCCTAGAGTAAATATTGCCTTGTTTCATACAGCTCTGCCTGCTGGCGTCCACATATGATCGGAGCTCTGGGGTCCTGTCCATGATGTGCAGGGCCTGTGGGCGAGCTTAGCTTAGGTCACCCAATATAATAACAGAGCGGAACACATAATGGCCGGCAAGCCAAATAAATTACTTTATCCCAATAAGTCTCTCGTGTGAGCGTGT
>NC_045754.1:16148597-16162239 GCF_008692095.1 Etheostoma spectabile | reverse complement strand
CCCCCACCCCGCACCACCCATGAAAATGGATCAGTATTTACATGTAGCAATTAGATTTAGACAGCATGGCTCCCAGCCACTTACCCCTATTGAGCCATCCTGACCTAGCCCATTAGGGTCTAAAACCCCGCTGTTCCACTCACAGCCAGGTGAGATGACCAGACCTTTCACCTTTCCCTAAACCATATGCGGGCGATTATCTTTCAAGCGACTCACAATGGGACAGAGATCATAAAATGCTGAGATCAAGATCATTGAAATGCTAAACAGCTTGTGGGATTATCTTTTTCAGTGCTGTGCAAGGGGAGGTGTGTGTGTGTGTGTGGTGTAGAGAGAGAGAGAGAGAGAGAGAGAGAGAGAGAGAGAGAGAGAGAAGCAGGGGTCTGTATATTGCAATGTGCACTCAGCAATTTTTGTATTCGTCTTCCATTTGCATATTTGTTTTGGTGTGTGTGCAGGACTGAATCTGGGTCTCTACACAAAATATTTGCTGCTCTCTTTATTCGCGGAAGCGAGGTGGCACATACCTGGGCCCTCAGCATCTCTTTTCAGCAGTGCAGTCTGCCAGTGAATCCATTGGCAGTGATCTTGCGTTACATCTATGTCTTGGGGGCTGAGCAGCGGTTAGCAGTAACATGTGTTAGGGAGGTGGTAGTACTGATGGAATTCTACACTTGGCAGCCTTCCAGGCAGCGCTGGTATGTGTTTAAAATACTTTCAAGGAACAAAACACGCTTTTGTTGTTTGCTGGGCCAAGTGGGGCTGTTTTTGTCTCCGATGGCCCCCAGGGGCCCAGGGGATGGCACCGGAATCCTGTGACGTTCCAAAAAGAAGTTATACCCAACAACAGCCTCCATGCTTCCCCTAAAAAAACACTGATGAAAGGAGATAAAGGGGTTTTTATTTTTTACAATGTGTGGGGTGCACATTTGCATGCAAATATACTCTCAGCGGACATAAATAGGAAAACAGGATGTATGTGCTAATTCTTTACGTATAAAACGCGTACACACACGTTCTGACACACACACACACACACACACACACACACACACACACTGGTTATTAAGACATAGCTGTGGTAGTGGAGGCTTCTTATTTTCAGTATGTGTTCATTAGCTGCCTGGTTCTACACTTAATGACAGGAAAGAGTCATGTTTGTACTGAATACTCTAATTTGTCATTTGGTTTATGGAGGAAAACATAACCCAACTGCTTTGCGATGCTTTCAAAATATTTTTGTCATATATTGCTGGTGCACACGCACAATCACAGGCAAAGAAGAAGGCAGCATTGAATTATAGAAAGACACAAAAACACACTTGTGAGGTAAAATGAAGAGTCAAAATTATTGATGCATAAAACCAAACACACACACACACATCGACAGGAAAAAGAAAAGAAGCATTGAAATGATACCCTCACCCACCCGCATGCACACATGCTTTCACATACATGTACATCCACAGAGAGATAAAAGAAGTCGTGAGAAGATGTTATTTGCCCTTGCTTATTAAGAATTCAGTTAATGAGGCAGCTTTGTCACCACAGATAGAACAAATGAAAATGAGACAGCAGTGCTGCTTTCCTTCCCCCAAACCCGGGAAGCGAGCGGAGGGGAGGTGTGTGCGCTTGTGTTTGTGTATGTGGGAAAAAGGTGTTTTGTAAAACATCTCATTCTGCATAATGAATCCAGTCCTCTGTCATCCCCACCCCACAGCAGAAGCAAACCACTACACAAGGGAGCTTCCCTTACCTGTCGAATTGACTCTCCTTCCTTTTCTGTGTGTGTTTGTGTGTGTGTGTACGGCGTGTGTGTGTGTGTGTGTGTGTGTGCGTGTGCGTGTGCGTGTGCGTGTATGGCGTGTGTGCGCGCTGACAATGTTTTGTTTTTGACAGGTAAACAGGAAGTCCCAAGTGTCATAATTTGCATTCTGTGTATGGGGGTGTGTATGGGGGTGTGTATGTGCACCTCCTCCGCCATCCAGAGATGTCTGTGCCATGTTTAGGTCCACCCAGGGAGTGCTGTTTAGCTGGTTTTGATTGGCCCACAGGGAGAGTTCGCTTATTTGGTTGTTTGCCAAACACTAATCCCCAACAATTAACCACCAGGCACTCTGGAGAGGTGCCATATTGACAGGGATAGGCCTTTTTGGGATTCTGCACACACAAGACCCACATACACATTCATATAACACAAATGTTATGTACAGCACATATACAAACACACAAATAAGCTGCGGCATAAATTACATACACATTTCAAGCAGACACACACAGGCGCAAACCCAGGAGTAGGAACAGTGTGTTTGTGTGTTTGAATATGCATTACACAGCCCACGCCTGGCAGGAGTCAAAGTGCTCCTTTAAAAGTTCATAAATCATGGATGTTCTGGCCTGTGATCACCAGACCGCCTGCATTTCAGGCCTGCGGAGTGCCAGAGAGCGACAGACAGCCCTCTAGTTTAGGTCTTAAACAAACCCTCTGGAATGTGCTGATGGGGAGAGAATTAATATTAGGCCTAAACCTATCTGGCAGCCTGGTTCAACCCCAAGTATATCATCCAAGCCTACGCCTGAGATCCTAAAAACAAATGGAATATACAGTCGGACATGGAAGGATGTGAAGCATTTTGGGCCACTAACTACACTGATTCATATGAAAGTTTTTATTTGGAACCAGTGCAATAACCTTAATGGCTATGCCATTAGGAACCACTGGACCCCCCCCCCCCCCCCCCCCCCCCCCCCCCCCCCCCTCTCACTCCTCACTTTCTCTCTCACTCTCTCTCTATCTCCTGATAAGACTCAACTATCATGGCTGTATTCACTGCTGTTCACTTAACACAGCACATTTCCAATGAGCTTTTCTTCTTTTTTAATATAATACTGAAGGTTGTCACTGGAGGAAAGAAAGGCCTTGTTTATTACTAGTTTTTCATTCAATTCTAAGTAGCCCCATTTCTAGAAGAATGGTCGTGAAATAAAAGTATATTGGAGTGGAGTCCAGACACGATTGAATTGAGATAGAACAACAAATATCACGCAGCAGTGAAAGGGAAGGGGAGCCAAGCACCATTTTCCAGCAGGCAACCATGATTGGTAACCTTTCAAAAAATCAAAAAGTCTAAATTTCAATTAGAAGACTCAAACCTGCATGCATGTTTTCTTGCATGTCATATATGTGTTTGCTTTCATAAGCACACGTTTGTGTGGTTTCCACGGTAAGGCTCCGCAGCCCAGTTCTTCTGCGAGGGAGGGAGGGGAAGAAAGAAAAGAAGCTGAGAAAGAGAGAGAGAGAGAGAGAGCGAGAGAGAGAAGGAGCGAGGGAGGCCTCCTTTCACAGAGAAACAAAGATAGCTGTAATTAATGGCCCTGAGCTCTGGACTAGGGGAGCTTTCTTCTGACAACTCCGACTTAATTAAAACTTAAGACTTCTGAAAGGGCCTCTGACTGCGAGGGGACGTCCCACCGTCTCGTGAGAAAAACCTCGTAAGATTTCCTACAAAAGAAAGAAAGAGGGAGAGACAGAGAGAAAAGATGTGTTAGCGGCTGTAGCTATGTTGCTAATCCCTGTTTGTCAAAGGAGGAAGGGGAAGAGGGGGTTTAGAACTCACACACCTGCAGCTAACTGTGCTCCCCCCCCACACACACCAACCCCCACCAACCCCCCCCCACGCCTCCAACGCCGCCCCCTCCCCCCACTCCCCTCTCATCTTCTCCCCCCCCCCCCCGCGCACCACCACACACACCCCACACTCTCGCACCACACTAACCTACACATACAGTGTTTGGCCACTCTCGCCTATCTCTTGTATCCACTAATGATGCAACAATGCTCGGAGAACTAATTACCGTTTGCTAACTTTTCAATGTACTTTCAACAATGACATCCCCTATGAGGACCAGGGAAGACAGAGTAGATAAATACCCCCCCCCACCCCACCAACCCAACCCAACCCCCCCCCCCCCACACACACACACACCACACACCCACACACACACACACACACACACACTCTACATTGTGTGTTAATTCATGCATAGACCGCCTGCACCTGTTTCTCACATGCTGGAATATAAATCTTAACAAAAGCATAAACTACCTTCGTGAGCCACCTCTGTGTCCTGTCTTTGTCTCTTTCCCTCTCCTCCGTCCTCCCTCCCGCCTCCCTCCCCTCCATCCCTCACCTCCCTCCACAGAGGATCAGATTAAAAGCTGGCCTGGTCTTTTTGTTTTGTGCATTGTTCTCTAGCCCGGCAGCAACAACAGAGGCCACTTGATATGCTTGGCTTGACTGGGTGTATGGAGTAGGGCAAGGTGGGATGGGGGCTTGTGTGCATGTGTGCGTGTGTGCTTGTGTGCGTGTGTGCGTGTGTGCGTTGTGTGCGCGTGTGTGTGTTGTGTGTGTGTGTGTGTGTGTGTGTGTGTGCTGGTGTGTGTGGTTTGTGTGTGTGTGGTGTGTGTGGTGTGTGTGTGTGTTTGTGTGTGTGTGTGTGTGTGTGTGTGCGTGCGGTGCGTGCCGCTGGTGTGCGTGTGTGCGCGCGCACACATCAAGGTAGGGGGTAGCTTTGCATGGCTGCAATGCCATTAAAGAGGCAACTGGAAATTAAGGGCTTGCAACTGACAGCACACGTTGAATGAGAAACCCCTGCAGCTGCCAACAATGAGCAGTGCTGGACAATGTGCATGTCCAAGAGAAAAACAGTGTTCTGAACTCAATCCCTTCTCTGACTTGGTGTGTGTCGTTAATCTTTATGTCACCTAAAACATATCCAGTTCATTTGGACTGTTTAGTGTCTGGATATAAACACACCCAAAACTCCATCTCTTACTGTGTTGATAGTATTCCTTCTATTTGAAATAATTAAACCAGATTGTCCTTGTTTTTTTATTCATTGCTCTTGAGTGTTGGTTTTTGTAGCATTGCCCACTCATAGCACTACTGTGACACTGTATTAAAACATTATAGGAAATTACCAGAGATACATAATACAAAAGATTCAACTCACATACTGCAAAAAGTTAAGAACATATACTGTGCTAGACTTTCTGCCAGGGAAGTGGGATTTATGGGCTTTTGAAATGTTGGAACCAAGCTGAAAGCCAGGTAGAAGGGAAGGCTTTTATAGCCACAAAGCACAAAATACTGAAACATGATTTTGCAGACAAGCGTCACTTGTTGCATTTAATTCACCCGAAAGTCTTTTTAATCTCAGAATTATTGAAAACACCTGTAATGAAAATGCATAGAGGACAGAAATGTAGCTGCGAGAACAATAATTCCTTGAAACGACCACAGGACGCCATAAAAACACAAACACCATCTAACATCTGCGCTCTCCTCTCTTCTCTTCCACAGCACTTGCAGAAGCAGGACAGCGCGTACTCCCCGGAGTTGTGTGTCTACTACTGCACACTGTGCGACTACTCCACCAAGGCCCGCCTCAACCTAGTGCAGCACGCCCGCTCAGCTCGCCACCAGCAGAACGAAGGACTGAGGAAACTCCAGCTTCACCAGCAAGGCCTGGGAGGGGACGAGGATGGACTGAGCTTCCACGAGCTGTTCCACGTCAAGGAGTGCTCCTTCAGCCAAGGTATGTGCTTCTTTAACTAGTTTTGCCTGTTTGCTCTAGTTGGTGTGACTTATTTCTAAGCTATTTCTAAGCTATTTTGTACTGGTGTCCTTTTTTGTCACCTGCCTTTTTTTTCTGATGAAGTACACACAAATACCCAACATTTCTCCTACTTGCTTCTGTTTTTTAAGTTTTTTATCGTCACTTTTCTTTGTTTGAAGTCAGATCCATCTTTCTTTACTCCTGACACTCCTTCCATATTTTTTTTTTTATTTTCTTGCACCACTCCCTCTTGATTCTGTCAAAGCTCCCTTCCTCCCTCCTTCCCTGCTTTGGCCTTCATATCCAGATCACGTCTCTCGATACAGACCCGTCCATTCCTCCTAATCTCTCCAAAATGAGCATACTGTTCCTATTAGGCTGCTGCGCTTATATGTGAAACACACACACACACACACACACACACACACACACACACACGGTCCTGTTGCAGGGACAAAAGAAATCCCAGGCGGCAGTTCAGGATTAATGAAAATTTTCACATTCACCTTCTGGAGTATCTCATAGTGAAAGGCCTTGACACACATAACATTAGTCCACAGAACACAAAAGAACCCACACATCACCCACGAACACACCCTAGGCACACATCCCTACACACCACACACACACACACACCACACACACACAACAACACTCACCACACCACACACCATAGTACTACGGCTCCACAGCCTCTCCCTGGAGTGAGCTTCATTCCTTTCTCATGACCAAGTAACAATTTGGCTTTATCTTAAAGACTCTCCCTCGTCCTGCCAAGCAGCTAATAAGTGTAACAGACTGTAAAACACAAGCAGAACCAAAAAAAAAAAAAAAAAAAAAAAAAAAAGATTAATGTTTTTCTTTGAGTGGGGGTTGGATGGTTGGTGAGGGGTTGGCAGGGTGGTAAGGGGAGGGGCTGTGCTATAATTTAAACCGAGAAGACCAAGAGTCAGGGTTCCATTATTTAGTCATCCCTTGTAATGCTCGGGAGAAATGAGAGCTTAACTTGTTTTTGCTTTGCTTGACCTGAAGGGCGGGTGGGATCTAGGGGTGGGGTGTGTGGGGGGGGGATGTGTAACACATTTTGAATAGCATTCCGAATATTGATCTTAGTCCATACATCCCTCTCTGTGTGTATGCTGTGTCTGTGCTCCCCAAAGCCCCGTGTCCTGTTATAACTGTACATGTATTCCCAAAACAGATGGGGGCCCAGCGCTTAGAAACATATGTGATTCCTAACACACGCCAGCACACACGCACGCACACACACACACAACACACACACACACACACACACACACACACACACACACACACACACTCAAACAGAAGAAGAGCTCCCAATCCTGAAATGGAGACTGCAGTCAGCGTACGTTTGGTTTTAATTACACATGGATCAAAGTTTCGATGAGATTTGGGGTGCAGCAGAAAAGCATGCTTAGAAATCATTACCGTACATTTAACATACCCCACCCAAACCCCACCCCCCCCCCCTTTCTCTCCTACTCTTTTTGCATCTCTCCGCTTCCCTTTCTTTGTCCTGCTTAATATTATATTTCCATCTCCCACTCTCCCACTTGCCCTCCAACCCTCCTGTCCGTTTATTTTTTTTTTGTTAATAAACACTAGGGCCCAAGCTTGAAGAACGGGCTTTTTTTTTTGTTTTTTTTTTTTTTTCTTTTTTTTTTTTTTTTTTTTTTTTTTTTTTTTTTTTTTTTTTTTTTTTTTTTTTTGTTTTTTTTGTATTTTTTTTGTTTCCCGTCTTTTTTTTTTTCTTTTTTTTTTTTTTCATATCTCAAACCAGTGAGCACAACCAGGTTTTAAACCTGTCAAATGCAATATTTGCCCGCTGCACTTATTGCACCCTTGCTTTATACTTTTGGCTTTGATGCCACTTGGTGAATTTCCATGAGGAAGCTAGTGCAAAGCTTAAGCGGACACTGGCAGCGACCAAAATGCTAAGCCACTTTTTTGGATGCCCTCTTTTTGCCCACTCTATATAACTTATAGTGAACAACGGTATTCTTTCACGAGGTACATGTTTCAAAGGTATTTCCTTGTAGGCCGTATACATTTGGCAGGTGTAGGCAGAGCGTGGAGTAAGAAGTTTTCACCAGAGATCAAAATGACTGAAAGTGATGTAATAAATTGGGTCATACCTCTTTTTTTTTTTTTTTTTTTTTTTTTTTTTTTTTTGTTTTTTTTTTTTTTTTTTTTTTTTTTTTTTTTTTTTTTTTTTTTTAAGCTGAGCCCTTTGTGCTTTTTTGCAAACAGATTATAGCTGATTTGGGCTCCTATAGTGATAGATGATGTGAATGTATTCACCCATGGAAAAGGCTCTATAGTAGACAACATTTCCAGCCAGTGTTAGGTTTAAGGACCCTGTATTTGTGTGTGCGTGCATGTGAATGCGTGCTGTTTTTCTGGGGCTACAACTCCTGACTCGAGCACTTTCTGTTCATTAGAGACTGGTATGAAAAAGATTAATTTAAGTGCTGACCGGTATCTTTCTCTTAAAGCCTGGGACCTGGCACTGAGCCAGATAATTATAGGCCCATTTGGGAATAAGAGTTCTAATGCTCTGGACTTTATGTACATGTGAATGGCTTTCATTAAACAATTTTGATGCTGATTTTATGGCCTAATTAAGGATACAGTACAGCAGAGACACACCGCAAGGGTATAGGTGTTTTGAACAAAGACAGGAGTGTACAAGGAACACTTCTGCTGGACTGTATTGTGTTCATGTCAATACATGTGTTTGCTAGTGTATGTTTATTTTAGAACCTTTCACTCTTTGTTATCCTTTTGAGTCTGTAATTCCCCAAACCTGGGCCCAAGCCGTCTCATCCTTTTATACTAGGTAAACGCTATTGTGAAGTGAGAGTGAAGTTTGTGTGCACTTCTCTTCTTGTGCATGTGCAAGCACTCACTCTCACTGGCGGTACAGCAAAAAACCAAACAGGTTTTGCCGTGATCTTTCAGCTGTGTCCTTCGGAAACAAAAAGCTCAGTGTGTCCTCATTGCTGAGATAAATCGTTCGTCTCTGTGTACAATTAGAAGTGTTAAAAATAATTGAGTTTATAAAAAATGCCAGTTTGCATCAGAAGAGCAAGTATAAACAACCTCTCAACATGGAGGACTTGGAGGCCATTTTGCTTTGAGGGTTGTCCAAAGTTGATAGAGGAATTAGATTTTTTTTGTGCCCTTCTCTATAATGAAGTTACGTTCTGAATAGAGCTGTTTAGTCAAATTCAAGCAGAAAAAGAAAAATATGACAGATTGCGAGTCACGGGTATTCCATCATCGATTTTATAATCTGGACAATTTGTTTAGCTGGATTTTTGGAGACATTAACAGTCTCTGAAGTTGTTTTCCTCCCTCGGACTGTTTCTCTGTCTTAACAATTTGACCATTTGTTTAGCCATAAAGAACACTGTGAGGAGGCGTGTGTATGTGTGCATGAATGTGTTTTTCTATGTGTATCCTCGACCATTAGCCCTGTGCTCCATCATGTGTAAAGCCCCTCATAAGCCAGTCCAAGCAGAAACACTAGGGCCTTTTCTGCATACTTTACTTTCTGTCATTTTGCCCCTTCCGTTCCCTGTGTCCCTCACAAAAAGGAAAGGGAGATGGGATCTTATGGAGGTAATTATTTCTGAGAGCCTGGCCTGTCATCCATCCCTCCACCACCCACACATCTCCATCCCTCTATACCCACCCCCCACAAACGAACATGCATTAAAGAGGGAAGGAGAGGACCCTTTTTGTCTGAGTCCCCCTTTTAAACAAAAGACCTCTTCTGACTTAGAGAGACCGACAGCACTTTTATCGTGTGGGTGTATGTGTGTGTGTTTATCTGTGAGTGTGTGCATGTGAATCCAGAGCCTTTTGTTTTCTCTGTAAGGCTCTAGGTCATTTTTGGTCCTAGTCAAATTAGTGTAGCTGTACTAACCATTTAGATATCAGCTTTAGGCTAAAAATGGAGCCTAATGGACACTTATTATCCCTATATGAGCTTGCGCTTCCAGCAGAAAGTGATAGAACATGGGCATAGAGCAAGTGTGCCATCTTTGCCGTTTCTGAGTATGCCAACATTTCTTGTTTCCAAATTTACCCAAACTGTATGTGTCTGAACCAAGTCACAGCACCAAAAAACGATCATTCAATTTCCAATGTGGGAAAGGGCTTTGCTGTTTCCCAAAGTGCATTTTGATGTGATGACACCGGGGCATCTTTGGAGGTATTAGCTTTTCCGTCTTCCCTCACTTTCACTCCTTCATCTTATACTTTTTTTCCTCTGGGTGGTGGGGGTGGTTTTGCCATTCCAGCGGTTGTCTTCTTGTTTTTTTTCTAAGAAGGTCTCTCCTCAGACAGAAGTCTATTTCCAGGGTTTGTCTCAGTAATTTGTGGCCATTACATAAACATTCACGGATGGCCGGAGGAGTGAGAGAAAGGATGCAACACACACACACCCAGATCTAGCTAACCACTAGAGTTAGCACAGCGGTGGCCATTTTCTCCTTTAAGTCAGAATGCAGTAGGTGAGAGCAGCTGACTGGCTCATCAAAGCACAATCTTGTCTTTTTTTAGTTACTGTTTTGTGGTTGTGTTGCATATTTCGGCCCTCTGATGTATTTATCTGTGAGATATCTATGTTTGTATTAAAGTTTAATAGGTTAAGGCAGCCAATTATATTGCATATTGATTTGCTTACAAACAGCTGATTGCCTACAGTACAATTACATTAGTTGTGACCTTTTCTTTCTCATTTACTGTGAAACAGGAAGGTACTTACATATAAGGTAAAGTCCACAGATTTCAGTCAGGCGGGATCCATTCCTCGCATAATGAAAACTTGGAATGTTATTTTATGTGCCCAACATGAGTAGCATGCAGTTCCTAGGGGAGAACTATTCTGATGAAAGTGATGGGATGTTACCCAAGAGGATTTTTGTGAAGTATGTAGTTTTTTATTGCTGTACAATTAGTTGGAGACAATACACTGCATTTTAAATCATTTGTCAAATCAAAATAAGACACATTCATATACAGTATGTATATTATTATATTTTCAGCAAGTAGCAATTTAGCCCAAATTTCCCAAAACCATATTCTCTATGGCTGAGGGAGTAAAAGATGTGGTCATTTTTTGAATAATTCCATCCAAGCGAATTATAATTACTTTGCGGTCTGTGTGTGCACATAGGAAGAAAAAAAAAGGGCAGCAGGCTGACTTGTGCCTCAGAAAAAAAAAATGAGCCTCGTTCACCATAAACTATTTTTGAAATGGTGTGTCGGGGCGGTATGGGCCCAGGCCGATTGTTTTTCTTTGAGTTGAGCAGCTCTTTGGTGGAGGGGTATTACCCGGGCTAAATTGTTCCCTCATGTTTTCCGCCAAGGTTCTGTGCCACCACACTGACAGTTATAATTTGCAGAAATTGCACTGATTATCTGAATTAGCATACCTGACCAATGCCACATTAGTCTTATTTACAATACAAAGCCATGGGGCTATGAGGACGCATACTAAATATGACTTAACCCTTTGAAGAGGGGACTGGCGTCACATGGCCAGGACGTCTTTCACGTCAATGATATCACAAAGAGCTTAAGGCCCCGCTCCATTTGGAGCCAAAATCCTCTTGAAGGTCCTGGAAAAGGAAGTGGTGAATGTAAAGTCCAAGGCCCATATTGAAATCACAGGGTTATTGCATGTTTCCCCTTGCTCTCAGTCTCGTTCTGACCTTTCTCTTTAAATATTTTTTTCACCTCTCAGCTCTTGTCCCCATCTTGTTTCTTTCCCTTTTTTCTGCCTTCATCTCCCCCCTACCCCCTTTTCACCACTGCTCTTCTTTATTTTCTTCTCCCTCACCTCCATTCTTTTCTCTTCATGATCCCCTCATACACCCTCTGTCCATTGACTCTTAACCACAGATGGGCAAAACAATGGGCCATGTCACACAGCATTAAGACAAACAATCCAGTGATGGAAGGAGGGTTGTGTGGAGCTGGAGCCGTGGTAACCAGGCAATACGCTGACTAGGTCCAAGCAGCCACTAATCTTGGACCGCGATGATACAATTCACAGATGGACGTTTTCGACAGCCCATATGCACACACACTCACACAAAGAAGAAAACAGGAACTTTACTTTAGAGGTAGCATTGTCAGGTAAAATTTCTGCCATTCTTTGCAGCAGCAACAAAGTCTTTCCTTCTATTGCTCCCTTCTTCCTCACTCTCCTCTCTGTTTCCTTGACCTCATCCATCAGTAGGAGGTATTGAATTGATAGCAGCTATTGATTACCTATAGCAAAGTCTAATCGTCGCTAACCGGAGGAAGCTTTGCAGCTGTGTGTGTGTGTGTGTGTGTGTGTGTGTGTGTGTGAGAGACCCTCCAGCGGTTCAGTAGCAATAGCTTTTCCACTCTAATGTTTACTTACAGCAGACTAATGGCCTTAAAGCAAGACAGCACATGTGAAAAAAAGAATCTGGACATTGCTTCTCTTTCCAGAATAAGGGAAATGGTAATGTCCGCCCAAAGAAACACTGGCAGACACACCAAGTTTCACCTCCCCACCTGTGTGAATAAGACCCATCTCCCTCTCTCTCCTTTTCTTCATCTCCCTAATAGGAAATTTGAGCACACTGTGTGAGATTAAAGGAGAGAATCAATGCCTTGTGAGCAATAATTTCCAGACAAATCTCTTTCATCTTTTTCTCTCCCTTTTTTTTTGCCCCTCGTTCTCTCGTTCGCTTTCTCTCCCACCTCCTAATGCTAACAGGGGGTCTCGTGTCATGACATCCCTTTCGCTTTTATCATGTCCTAATAACACTTTGAAAATAGAGAGAGAAAAAGGGAATGTGACAGAGAGGAAAAAGGATGCTGGGAAAAAAGAATGAGAAATGGATAGACTGACAAAAATCTATTGAATGAGCCTGAGTCTTGATTTGTGCTTTGATGTGGATGTCTTTGTGCAAATTAGACAAATATGCCCGCTGCTTTAGTCATCTCGGGGCTCTTCGTAAGATGTCATCTCACTTTGCTTTTTTTGAAGAATGGAGGAAAAGAAGAAAAAAATTAGTTCATTTAGGGGCATAAAAATATACATTTTACTAAATTTGACTAAGTTAAAACTAAGTTAGTATAAGGCTGGACTTGGCTGTGTGGTTGGCACTATTTTGTGAGGGGCTGAAGAGGAGGGCATTGAAGCATCTACATTCCTGCCAGGTGGCTCCACACACTCCTAATTGACAGTATTGGAGTATCGAGTATCAAGCTGATCTCATCACCAGAGAATAAAGAACAACTGGG
The DNA here is from genome assembly GCF_008692095.1 of Etheostoma spectabile. Lineage (NCBI taxonomy): Eukaryota > Metazoa > Chordata > Actinopteri > Perciformes > Percidae > Etheostoma > Etheostoma spectabile. The sequence goes on along the minus strand of NC_045754.1, from coordinate 16,149,303 downwards.
GAGTTCCTTTTGTGTGGCACATGCTGAGAGTGAGAAGCTTTCCCCCTGAGATATCCAGGGCAAACCCTTATGTTGCATTTTGAACCGGTAAGTTGTCTAGCGGCCCGGCTAAATTTTTTGGTATTCTAGTTCTAGAGACAGGGCTCCTGAAGAACCTAGATTTTCTCTTTTGTTTTTAAGACTTTAGGGTAAATAAAACCCCCGTTAATCATTGAGCTGACTCTGTTGTTGATTGCTGTGCTGCCACTTCTTTCCCTGTCCTCTGCCCAATCCTGTTATCCTTAGTGCACTGAAGTAGCATATTGTATGACAAATAATTATGAGGGCTGCTTTTATTTAATTAATTTAGAAATATAATCATGCTGTTCTCAACAATTTGTTGCTCTGGATCACTCATCTAAAGTGTTAATTTGTTAAACAGACCAGACCTAAGTTACATTTTCTGACAATTATGAACCACAACCTCAAATGTTGGGCTTATGGGGAAAAACAAAACTTATTTATTTTCCTGTTCAACAAATCTCTTCTCTAAGTGCATCCACTGGTCTAACCCCAAAGTCCGGACTCACAGACTCACAGACTTTGGTGAGCGCTCTCACGAAATTTGTAAGGGCTTAGGGTTGTCCCAATGTGGAATTTCAAAGGGCGTGAGGGTACGCACTTACCGAGCCCTTTCTGTGAGTCTGCGTCGATGCAGACTTCACCA